>NC_056730.1:170831785-170884285 GCF_019279795.1 Protopterus annectens | reverse complement strand
ATATATATATATATATATATATATATATATATATATACATATATACATACACACACACACACACACACACACACACACACACACACACACATATATATATATATATATATATATATATATATATATATATATATATAGGTATGTATATATACATATATATATATATATATATATATATATATTTATATGTATATATATATATATATATATATATATATATATATATCAGACATACATATATATATATATATATATATATATATATATATATATATATATATTCAGTATGTCCATTTTGTGTTTTCAGGATTTTGAGTTTCAGGATTTGGATTTTGAACTTTCAGTCTATAGTTTATATATATATATATATATATATATATATATATATATATATTAAATGCGTGTGAGTGTGTGGGCGTGTGCATGCGCATTTCGTGAACTCTTAACATAAGGTTCATAATAAATGGGATGTTAATATGGTTAAGTCAGCAGTTACTTAGTCTCTTTATGTTTAGTAAATAGGGCTTTTTTTCATGTATGGCATTGTAGCCCTAACTAAATAAGAGATCATTTGATTTAACAGTTTTCTAATTTTGGACGGTATTAAAGGTTATAACAGAACTCAATGGTCTGGTAGAAAAACAAAGGGCCAGATATAGGTATAGCACAGTTAACTCTGATTGAATACTTCAAAAGGCCTCAGAAACATCACAGCATTTGTTTACTGCATCAGTTATTCATGCTTTTATTTGAAGCCACTTAACAAGAGTGCTTAGAATAAGCTTGTAAGTTTATTGATATTATAGGTTCATAGGTAGTTACTCGACATGCATTCCAGGAGACCATTAATAGGTCTAACACAAATTACTAGTTTCCCCAAAGCTATGTTTACTCAAGCTCACATAATAAGCAACACTGCACCATAAGTAACTTATTAACAGCACATCCTTAATCATTTTCGCCAACTGCCAGAGTGGATTACTTGTTGTACTGCATTATTTGGATACATCCACATGTCATATCAGACTGAATGTTGTCCATGGAGGGAATGAGTTGCATGCTAGCCATACATCCATACTATTATTCCCACATGGTGTGCTGTGCCTGTTTGGACCATATATTGCAGACTTATAATCTCTACATGCCCAGCTCATTAGACTGTTTCTGTACAATGAAGGCAGCAACAGGATTCCCATGGTGATGGTCTCTGCCTTTTGGACAATTACTTTTCACAAGCATTGTCTTTCCTGTTAATACTGCTTCCTACTGCAGCACATTCTGGTACAAGTGATAATATATCTGATTAGCTATTTGTTACTTATTTATTTTTCTCCGGAATAATACAATTTTTGATTAAGACAGTTAGCCAGTGCTGAGCCTTTGTTATAATAGGCAATAGGAAAAGGTAAATCAGTCAGACCTGATTTTGAGGCTTGGTACTCTAATTCCACCAACTCCATTGGGTTGTATGAGGGAAAGATTCTGGGAATATGCATGGCATTTATCCAAAGAACATATGGGATCTAGCAAAAGGATTGCTAACAGTTCAGCTCTACTGACATGGGGATTGAGTTCATCATAATAATATGATGGACTCTCAGGAATTGTTAAATACATCCTGGAATTTAGGAGGTTGTTCATGCTCAAGTAAAAAGACATAATAGTAATAATAATAATAATAATAATGCAGAAATTTAAATAAGTGGAGGATATTCTGCTTATAGTAACCAAAGTTGAAAGTCATGGACATAAGAAAATTAAACAACAATGCTTTTCAACTAGTGTTTGCTGCACCCTAAGTCGGTGGTGGGTAGGAAGTAGGTATATTCTTTAATAAGGATTTGGTGGTCTCTGTTGCTTAAATTATTCAGAATAGATATGTGACATGGATAATTTAGATATCTTCTACGTATATCTTAAGGTGGCTTTGCTGAACATATATGTACCTAACAGAGGTGATCTGTAAAGTCTCATATATTTCTGACTGTTCATGTTCTCAGCAGGTCTAGTTATCATGTAATAGTGGTTAGGGATTTTATTCGAGGCTTCCTCCACACAATGGATAAGACATTTAAGAAACCAGAACTTCATAGGAAAATTCATGCAAAAGTGTTAAGCATTAGGGGGAGCAGGGTGGAAAGATATTTTGAGAAATACCCATGGAAATGAGAGCCATCAAAATTTCTCTAGAGATACAACTAGAAAAGGCAGCTGATGAGACATTATACTAATTTTCCACTGTTCCAAAGCTTTTAGTGGAGCCATTGGATATGTTGGATGGAATCAGACCATGCAGTATTATAGATCAACATGACTGTTCTTAAGGACAAACATAGAGGATCATGAAGGTGATCTCATTTTAAACAGAAGTTTCATTTGAAGACATTAAAGAATGATGCCCTATTAGCGCCACGACCCTGCAAGACAATAGAGACAGAGAAAGGTTATCACTGAGTTAGTGAAATGGAAGGAAGCTCATTACAGTCAAGGGAAGAAAAGAAGAAAGGTAAAACTGACCAGAGAGTAAAGGTCGGAAACAGTGCTAACAGTACAATGAACCCTGAGGTCTGAAATAAACACTAAGGAGCCGACTGATACAGAAATAGAATTAAGGATGAAATCCAGCAATTATATGTAACACAACCTGGGACAGAGGTGCTATGAAAAGAGAACATCTGTCAGGAGTATGTGGAGAATAGCCCAACATGTAACAGTTGATGGGGGGAAAAACAGTTTCCATGTACTGTACTTCTCCCGATCACAATTATCTGACAATAACAGAGAGGATGTGGATGGGGTACCAACTCCTGGGTAAATTTAATATGTTAACAAATCCTTAAACATGATAAAGCAGCATGCCCAGAAGGGTATCCAGCTGAGTTATAAGTGTGAAGGCCCACAGTTAGTTCAACATTTAATCTCAACAATCATTTTTATTGTTAAAGAGGGTAACATTCTTCCTAGGCCTTATGGTCTCTAAAACATTATAAGATACTCTCAATAAAAAATTGGATAATGCAATCAAAAATATGCTTAGTCCTCAACATAAGATATGAGATAAGTTCTCCACACTTACTGACAGACTAAAGACATTTAGTGTGGTACAGACTAAAAGCATTTAATGTGATGATTTTGATGCATTTATTGCACATTTTTAAGATATAGCTCCTTCCCTACAAGCCACTGCTGATTGTTCATTTGGTAGAGGAATATGCATGAAACCTTTCGGAGAAAGGTGGGATGGTAGAGTTTCCTAAATGGACTGCTTACTCCAAGCTTCTGGGGAAATAGTTTTCTGACCTTCGGTATTATCCCTTATAGATGGACAAATTCAGATTCCCTGTCTGCATGACCACCACTGCAGGAGAAGGTCAGAAGAAATTAGCTCCTTTCCTCTAGCAGACTGACTACGTGGGAACAGGAGCTTTTGAAAAAGTGTGATATTCAATGGGTCTTTGATATACAAAAGACCATTTGGGAGATGTTCCATGCTAATCATACCTTCTGAGGATAAACTGGGGAAAGCTAGAGAAGTAATGGGCCTTTCTGCTTGGTCTCAGTGACAGATTAATTACAAGATATATTCAGCATTGTACACTGACTAGCTGAACCTGGAATTTAACCCAGCCAACGGTAAATTCCATAAACTGGTGAGTTGTAAAATTGGAGGTCAGTAATTATATAGGTTCATAGGTTTCTACTACACTATCAACCACCAGGGTTATTATAAGTCTAGACATGTAAACCAACCCTGTTTTGTCTTAGAGTAGATTAGATGCTGATATGGTGAGGCTATGTTAGTAAGCAGGTATCTAAGGGTGATGTGGGGGCATGCTTTGTTTGTTTACTGGGGTAGGGAACATTATTATTAAGGCCCTTTTACACAATGGACAGACTCAATTTCTTTAGGGTTTCAGTTTTTATCTGATAGAGCACTAACAGAAAACTACAACAACAACAAGCTCCTCCAAGAGGTCACCCTCACTTTGGCCTGCTCCTGATGGTCCTCAATGTCCTGCTAGACCTTAGACCCTAAAGTCATAAAATGAAAAAGTGAAGAGCAAGGAGGAGGAATACCAAACCAGAGAACCGACACAGTTTACAGAACCGATGGTTTATGACCCATCGCTCCCTCAAAAGACTCAGCTACCAACAAAAGTTTCCACAATACAATGAACCAAGCAAACCAAGCACTACAACCAAAAGTCTAGTACTCGCTCACATCACAAAATCACAACAAACTTCATCATCATAGGAAAGATAAAAGCCTAGAAGCTTAGACAGTAGACAAATCTTAAAACACTGAACACAGAAGCAGATAAGGGTACAGGTGTTGTGCTGAAGGAGCAGGAAGCCTACATCAGCAAAATCAAAAACCTGCTGCAGAACCAGGACACCTGCTCACCAGTAAAGAACAACTGTCAAAACAAAAGTAACTCAACAAGGACTCTAACAAGAAAAAGACTGGAAACAACTCACACTGGAAAACTCACAGATCTTTGCTGCTTTAATTACTGGAAACAAGGTGCACCAGCATCAGGCCAGTAAAAGTGCGCACAGTGCACAAAAAATCAAGCAGACCCCCCTTTCTGACTGATGCAGAAAGGCACAAAAACCCCAAGTGGAGTGAAGAGGAAGTGAATACAAGATACCAAAAGCTAATCCATAGCTGGCCATAGCTAGGATTCCATCATATCAAGGATTTCTAATAATACCTTTCTACTCATTTGTCTTTTCTAAATGTAATCTTGTTACATACATTGATGTAGTATTTTCTAAATATATGCTTGTTTTCATAAGGGCTTAAAGCACAGGACTTACTTTTTTGAACAAATATAAAATGTAAACCCGAAAAAAATGAAACTTTAAAATTGCCCTAACCTGCAATACTGAAATAATAATACTGAAAATTTGATGGAGAAATTTACTTAAAGCAATTTCTTTTACCATGGGGTGCAAAGCTGACCCCCAGCTTTCGCCAACCACATGGGAAACAGAGTGCCTTGACCAACCTAGGAGGCTTTAATATACACCTAGGAGGCTGATACCTTGGCCACGCTATTTTATTATAAGGTACAAAAATTTATTGAAAATCCTTTTTTTCACCTTTTTTCAAACTTTCAAATTGACTACTTTCCAATACAGTCCTCACTTATTTTGTACTTATTCACTTGGTGGTCATTACAAATTTTTTCTTTTTTCACACCATTCAATTCAACAATGGAACATGTTGATCGCAATTCAACAACTTCAACAACAACACATACCACAACAACTTCCTTATGAAGGAGAGCCAGCACCGAGACAGGATGGACAGCTTATCAGTTTAATCAGATTTATCTGTTTGACAGTTTATCTGTTTGTCCAGAAACATTCTCTGTTTAGAAACTGTTTCAAGCTAGTTCTGTTTCTTCTGTTTCTACAACTACCCTCATACATGGTGATCACTCAAAGATCACCCATCACCCAGTAGAGAACGCGAGAGATTAGACACCACCACGGTTCTCCCCCAACCACCCAACATTTGTACCCATGGATGCAGGAGTTGGTCTTGGCAACCCCATTAGTTTGCATTTGCTCTCAAAAAAATTATCAATATAAGAATAGAACTGGAACTCAATTCAGGGCGATAAACCTTTTTTGGAGGCACTAGACCACCCTTTTGGGCACCAGAGAGACCCCAGGACTCAAAGCAATTTTTGATAAAACAGAGAATTTTTGATAAAAAACCTCAATGCTGACTGACACACAGACACCCACCTGCAAACAGGACACATGCAGGCATAAACAGATGGTGTATGTAGCTTCTTCATCACTATACTTCTCTTTCCTTTTTTTTCCAACACATCAGCTTTTTTTAACTCTGGCAACATCAACTGCTGCTTCACTCTTGATTAGTTGCTGCTTCCAACCTTAGACCTGTGGCTCCTTCTCTCAGGAAGACTGCTCCCTCACTCTCAGAGAGATAAGACAAAGAAAGGCAGTCCGCAAAGAGAGCCAGAAGATCATCCCTCGCAGAACAGCTCCAGCAACTCTCTCCTTCAGCAATTAGCATTTTTTAATTTTTTGTACATTCAAAGAATTCGGTGATGATACAAGTAACCGAAACCTTAAAAAATTAAAAATTAAACTCCTCCTGATGATGATGAAACAGCACAAACTGCAATTATGAAAAATGATGAAATGTGCACTAAAATGGGTAAGGCTGATAGGATACTAAAGACACAACCACATAAACTCTGCACATCCCATTGGTTATATTGTCCTCTTTTGCATTTGGTGGTCCTCTTTTCTCTTTACACTGTTACCCTATCAGTAATCAAAACGCATTATTCTACTCATTTGAATTGTGTTATATTTCTTCTTTCTTTTCCATTAGACAGCAGTCAGTTACACTGTTACCCTATCAAAGCTGTATTCTCACCTTCTTTGATTTTTGTGAATTGTTCTCAATACTATTTAAACAAGTAAAGTATTTTAATTTAATTAATCACTCTGAAGAAAGAAGTCCGTAGTAATAAAACCGAAAGAAAGTGTTCAGCAATCAGCTCCTGTCTCCAGTGTTTGTTTCCTGTAGCACCCCCCTGGGGATGATTTTGTTTTTGAAGTTTTTTCTGCATTATTATTAAGATGTTAGTTTGGGGGTTACTGTTGGCCTCTAGCCATCAGAAGCATGAGGGTCAGACCAGGGATGAATTTATGATTTCCCATCCAATGATCAAGGCTTCACTTGAAAAAGGTCAGGGATGAATTCCACTTGACATGGATGGGGAGCCTGATCCATAGTGCAATAATCCTTTGAGACACATATCGCCCTCGCTGGCATGTGTTATTTATGTCACAGGCAAAGTTCAGGTCTTTGGATCTAGTGTACCTGGTGCTGTTTGTTTTGCAGATATTAATTGCAAACAAATCATCTACAATGGCAAAATGCATAACCCAAAGGAATAAGTGGAAAAGTATCAAAAAGATGAGAAGGGGACTGATCTATAGGGACTTAGTGCATAAAAAGAGGACTAGCCATTCAAAAAGATATTCAAGATTCTTGGCCCCAGAAAGAAAGTTTACCAACTGCTAATGAAACATAAGCCCACCTGATAGTTTAGATGTTGAGGTGCAAGATTACTAACTGTTAGATGTGGATTTGAAACCTGGATGGGGCACAACTGGGCAGCAGTAGTATTTGTGTGGAAGAAAGGCCTGGCAATGTACTTTTGTAATATTCCATGAGAATGGTATGGGGCCTACCCATAGAGCTGCCATGAGACGATTTTCACTCAAAGGCATCTAACTTACTTTTACTTAATGAAACATAGCAGCAGATATGGAAATGAAATCAGTTCATAAAGGAATGGTCTAAACTACAAGAAACACAGAAGCAGATTTTCATAGATTGTCCTTGACCCCTGACAGGTTCTACAGAGATGATAGAGAAGATAATAGTTCCTGCTGGAGCTGTGGAGAACCAGCTACAAATATCTTCTCTTATGTTTTTAAAGTCCCATAAATCACAAATAAGATGGCAGAATGCAGTAGACATGGGATAATATTTGTATGTAAAAGTCAGATCTCAATTAGCATGTGTGTTAATTTGAGCTAGAAGGAAGAAAGGATTTATGGAATGCTAGTCAATGGAAAGTAAAGTTACTGCTTTCAATTGTCATAAGAATTTAGTATATAGGGAATAAAAAAGAAAGGTGTCTATATACCAGGAAAACCTGAATATATGAAATCTGTGGGCAGAGTTATTCTTTTTCTTACAGGCGCGGGCTAGACGAGATAATTGAAGACTGGGTGGAAAGTAGTTCTTAACTATTTTAACTTACTTGTGAACTATTAATATTCAGTCATTCTGGAATACCTGATAGCTGTCAATTATTTATTTAGTAATTTAATGTATGAGGACTTATGGAGCTTCATTTTGAATATGTAAATGGCTTATGAACTGTTAAGTTATGATTTGTGTTTGTTTGAGCTGCCATTGTAGATGATTAGTAGTTATGTTCCTATTCTAAAGTTTCCAATAAATAGTAATTAAAACAAAAAATTATTTTCTGTCTGCTGGTAGTGATCTAAATGCAGAAGTGCCTCCTATCCATTATGTATTTCTAATGAAAAACTTCTCCAAAGCTAACTTTGGGATCCTAAAAACAGAGGTGGCTAACTTCACGGCATCAGTGCAAATGGAGAATAGTTGAGTGATTGAATCATACACCAATGCACTGTATGAACACATACACAAATGCATGGATCTCACCATACCCAATAGAACCAAGACACTCTCCTCCAAAAAAAGGAAGCCAATCTGGTGGTCCCCTGCCATAAACAAACTCTACAACAGAAGGAGAAAACTGATGTGGAATAAGGTGAAGTCCCAAGACTGGAAAAACTCCCTTATCTGCATCAACAAAAAGTTGAGATCCCTCATCAAATCCTCTAAAGCTAGGTATGACAGCAGAATTGCAGCAGATAGTAAAGACAACCACAAGGCCTTCTATAGTCATGTAAAGAATCTCCACGGCAATAACCAGATTTGCTCTGAGCTACTGTACAATTGTACCTCCTATATCGAGCCAACAGATATTGCCAGCATACTGGCCGACAGATTCAGTGCCACTTTCACCCCCCCTCTACCCCTCAAAGGACCAATCACAATACCAATAGATTTCCAGGCACCCAGTATTACTGTTGCACAGGTTAAAACAGCACTGTCCAAGGCCAAGAATACAGCTTCTATGGGACCTGACAATATCCCTGGTTGTGTTCTACATGAACTACAGAGTGAACTGGCACCTCACGTGTGTGCTCTGTTCAATCACAGCCTCACCTCAGGCTTTGTCCCTGCTGAATGGCGCATTGCTACAGTTATCCCTCTCCACAAAGGAGGAGCAACTACAGACCCTGGGAACTATCACCCCATTAGCCTGACAAGTCAGATATGCAAAGCTATGGAACGCATCATCATTGACCTAATAAACAGGGATATAGGGAATCTCCAAACTTTGGATCCCACACAGTTTGGTTTTGTGAAGGGTAGATCATGCCTGCTCAACTTAGTCGACTTCTCTGAATCAGTCACCAGAGCTATGGATGAAGGCAAGGTGGTTCATACAGCCTACCTTGATCTGGCAAAGGCTTTTGATACCATTCCCCACTAAGGAATCATAGAAAAACTCACTAAGCTTGGCATCAACCCCTATATCACTAGGTGAGTTGCAAACTGGCTCACAGATAGAACCCACAGTGTGAAAGTAGCTGACTCCAAGTCAGACTGCCGATTAGTCACAAGTGGAGTCCCACAGGGTTCGGTCCTGGGTCCCCTCCTGTTTGGTATCTACTTCTCTGAAGTCCAGGTCAACACGATGGGACTCTGGCTGACAAAGTTCGCAGGTGATTGCAAGTTGGGAGCTATTATTAACTCCCCAAGTGATGTTGACATCCTACAGAAAAGCCTCATTGAGACCAACAACTGGTGTCAGAACCATGGCCTTAAGCTCAATGCCAAAAAATGTGTCGGCATCCCCTTTGGGAAAAACCCAGTTCCCATGAATTACCACATTGATGGTAGTCCACTGAAAACAGAAGACATTATAAGATATCTGGGAAGACAGGTTGACAGCAACCTCTCTTTTGATAACTACATTGCCACTGTGGTCAGAAAGTCCTTCTATGTGGCACATCCCATTACTAAGGGTTTTGCATCCAGGAAGAAAGAGGTCATTGTCTCCCTCTACTCTTCCCTCATTGGGCAAATCATCAAGTATAATGTCCCATTTGGCATGTACCTCATTAGACACCTGCAACAACTGGGGAGGCCGTAAAAGTACCTCACAAAGAGGATCCTAGGCCTTAAACACTTGCCCTATAGGGACAGACTAAAAAAACTCCAACTATTCTCTGTCTCATATCGCCTACTTAGAGGCGATCTCTGCTTGACTTACAAAGCCATGTCTGACCCAGCTCTGTTAGAAATGCTACAGCTAAAGAAATCCCAATCCCTCCACACCACACACTCCAGAGACCTCAACCTCATTACCACAATTACAGAACATGCTGGAGGGACAGGTTCATAACCCAGAGACTCCCCATGCTATGGAACAGACTTCCCATACATGTCAAGCAGAGCACCTCACTGACCCTCTTCAAGAAAAATCTTGATGAGTGGATGAGAAACAGAAAATTCATCCCGGGGATAACACCAGTGGCTCTACTTGACAAAGGCACTGGGAGCTAATGTTGAGTGGCACTATGCCAGGGTAATCCTATGGCTAGGCTTGTAAAGGCCCCAGGACCATTAGCCTAGTACACACCTATGAACCTATGAACCTATGAATTATCTCGTAACTTGGACATCCACAGAATATTTATACAGGTAGTCATGATCCTTAAATTCCTACAAAACCTGTTAGTTAAGCTTTTATGGAGAAGGTGACACAACATATGGATTATATCCTGTTTCAGGGAATATATCATACAAACAATAAAAAGGGTCAAATTACATGACAGGTAACTCCAGTTGTAAAAGCTTTGCAGACCTTTTCTTTGAGGGATGATTTTTTATTTAAGTTGACTACTTAAAATAGCACTTCAGGATATTAATCTTATCCCCAAAATACATGCCCTCCACAAGGGAGACAGAAACAGAAGTTATTCATTGTCATAACTCACATATCAGAGGATATTTAAGAATATGCAGGGCCCTGGTCTGCACTGACACACTCATATTCAGATGGTGGGGGTGTAGGTTCACTTCCTTTCTATTATGTGCATTTCTTAAAAGCAAAGGATTTTGGTTGCACCCTTAAAGTGACTATATATATATATATATATATATATATATATATATATATATATATATATATATATATATATATATATATATATATATATATATAGAGTAATGCCTCAGTAGAGCCAGGTGACTGCAAAAGGTCGACATATGCAAAAGGTTGGATCAACAGTTGTATGAGATCGACAATTTTCAGGTGAGGGAATTTTCTCTTTTTATCAAGGATTGTTTGATCTCCCTTTAGACAACATCTACTTAGTCAATAAAATTTAGTCGACTCCACAGATGGTTGTCAGTTATGCATGTTCATACCATTCTCAGAGTTTAGAAATATGCCTTTTTCCCCGACATTGTGTGATCTCAGAGTTAGTGTATGCAACTGTCTGGGGTGGGAGCACAGTCCACAACATAGGGGGTAACTTTCCTGCAAAAAAAAAAAAAAAGATTTTGCTAAGAAGTGCATGCACAGTGGCATGTTGAAGTTTGCAAAGTTGACCTTTTGCACTTGACCTTGTGAACATCAATATTTGAGTCATTCATTCTTTATCATATATATAATAGATGGTTACACTATAATGAGAGCTTTGGCTTAACAACGTTATTGTTTTCATTCTCTCTCTAGATATATATATGCAAAGTATATATATATATATATATATATATATATATATATATATATATATATATATATATATATGTATATAAAACTATATGTATTGCTAAAATTTCTCATTTAAGAACATTTTATTGTGTTCTCTGATTATTCTGTCTGTACTCTATTTATGTTGCCACTGTTATTACCTCTTGATTTTTACTTGGTAAACAATTCATCTGTTTATTCTACTCTGTATAATTCTGATTTTTTTTCTGTTATCCTGTTTTTGATCATGTACTTACTTTATTCAATATGTTAAAATTCATTGTATAAACTACCTGGAGCTTTTCTCCTCGGGTGTCCACTGAAAATGGTCTTTTTTTCTCAGTTGGACCAACCTGGTTAACAAATGTCAAATAAATAAATAAATAAAAACTATGAGTAGACCTACATATATACATATATATTTGTGTGCGTACATCTATAATGAATTATAAAAGTGTGTGCATAAGCATTGAAACACAGCTGATTATTGCTATCACTGTGAAAACATACATATTAAAAACATTAAAAATAACAACTGATCACTAAATGAAGTTTCCTTTGTGACTAGTTAATCATACTTTGAATAGTGATAGTGTTATAGAAATAATTTTTTTAAGGGTAAAGCATAGAGTTTAGGTTAGCAGCAGGGTCAGAATTAAGGTTAGGGTAAGGATTAACAGACATTAATAATGAATGGGGACTAGAGGGGAATGGAATTTACTGGAGGAAGTTGGCAAAGGAACAAGGTATTGGGAACTAACAATTATACAACGACCTCCCATTAATATTCCAAAATGTGCACGCTGATTGGTCAGCATGCACATTGTAAATCAGACTTATACCAATGGAAAAAGGTCCGGTCGCACAGACTTTTTCCATTAGTATACGTCTTTTTTTACAACAATGGAGAATGCAAGATCTCCGTTGCTTTTTACACACTGTCTCACTATGTTAAAGGAGTTTAACATAGCAAGACAGCTTTAAAAAAAGTAATGGAGATCTTCCTTTCTCCGTTGCTTTATTTAAAGCTGTCTTGCTATGTTAAATGGGTTTAACATAGCAAGACAGTTTGTAAAAAGCAACGGAGATCTTGCTTTCTCCATTGCTTCCATCCACAGCTCTGATGTACTGCGTAAGCATACGCATGTGCAGTACATCAGAACTGCCACAGAATAACAGACAGCTGCGGAAGGGCAGCATGGAGGCATTATACAATGCCATTATTTAAGAAAAGTACGTATTTTTTTTCTTAAATAATGTCATTGTATAATAGCAATAACCCACTTCTGGGTGTGGGTAATGCTGTATTTACCCACGGTTTTCTTTGTTTGGCAACTCAGGCTTCACCCTCATGACCAAACCACACCAATCATGGGTAAATCCAGCATTACCCACACCCAGGCTTGGTTTATTGCTATATTACATAAGTAAAGGTAATATAATAGGAAAAATCCAAGAAGACATTTGGACTGCAGACCAGAGATTGCCTTCCCTATCAAGGATTGCTATTAGAGTTTAGGCAAAGAGAAAGGGACAAGAAAATCATCAATGAAAGACCTGCACTGAAAGGCTGGAAGGACATATGTATGGCCACCAAATATGCAACAAAATCTAGAAGATTTAGGATTTTTTGCCAGAAGTGTTTGCATAGATACTTTTATACTACAAGCAGACTCCAGAGAATTTTTCCTCAGGTAGATGGCAAATATTGGAGGTGTATTGGGAAAGAAACAGGTACCTGGGATCAAATGTGTAATGAGTTGTCAGACCTTAAAATTCCATACAGAGTACTCTGCCAATAATACAGGCTGAGCAAATGAATGTAACTAAGGAAATTAGTTTTTGATCTGTGATACAGGATCTGAATTGAATAAATATAGTAAGGCCTTGTTAAGTTTAGTTCTGGTGGTTGCCAAAAATCAATCAGTAGAAAATGAAACTCAAAGTCTAAACTTGCCATAACTGAAGTAGTAAATATTATAACAGAGATAAGGCAACAGAAACTGGGATCTTTAGAAAATAGTAGGAGTAAATTGCATGGAAAAATGGAAATTGTGGGAATAATACATACAGGAAAATTGTTCTGGAGGATGAATAAGCTTTAAGAGAAGGCAGGAATTGAACAATTTATGTAATACTGGTTGGATTATATTGTATAGAACAATATATATTATGCAAAATGTTTGTAAATGTGATGTTAATATGGCTTAATTACTTTTGTATAAATGTAAGTTTGCTTATGTCTCAAGTGATAATTCAATAAAGCTGTTTAAAATTAAATTAATAAATAATGAATGGGGCTTTAAAATGACACACATGACATACAACTGCACCCGTGCACAACATTAGATGGTACTTACGTATTATTGCAACCAGATTTCCGAAGGCACATAATTTGTTCAGTTTTGAAAGAAACGTCAGTTAACCTAACAAGGGGTTTGTAAAGTTTGAAGTACTATTGCGTCATCTTGGTTTTCACACAGGAATATGAGTAATGGAGAAATTCATGTTGCTTGGTAGTGGTTTTCCTGACCTGTACAGCTGAGTGCTGCTCTGCAGGCATCCTTAATGTTACACATCATGGCAGTCACGCTGATCCCAAGAAGACAACGAGTAGGGAACATAAGTACCCCAAAAAAACAGACCTTCCTTTAAACCACCTCCAACAATTTCTGTAGATGTATTTCCGTGAAAACCACTAAGAGAACACCACTGTCACATTTCAACTTCAAGCCCCCTGAAAATAGACTGCACAAACACTGGCTTAATCCTAGGTAAAACTTCCAAACTTCCATTTGGCTACATGCACATTATGTGCATCTTTCTACATGGGCAAAACTATTAGAAAATTAAAAGAGAGAATAACTGAGCATAAATCAGAGATTAGGAGGAAAGTATTGACAAATGCCTTGAGTAAACATGTTATAGATAAAGGCGAAAGGCATGTTTTTAGATTTAGGGTATTGGCTACAATAGATATTAGTCTAAGGAAGGGGGATATTAATAATTGTCTAGAATTAAAAGAATTAGAATGGATTATTAGACTTCAGGCAGATGTGTTCCCTGGTCTAAATAATGCCATCAGCCTAAAGCCCCTACTAGTAAAGAGGCAAAGGGAAAGATTATGAGATACATATAATGCATAAGGTATATGTTTATGTAATAGTTATGAAACATTGTGTAAAAGTGTACAATGGTACTTATATGTATGCATGTATATGATGGTGGTTGCAAGGTTTTTATATATGTTTCTTTTATATGTGTATTTATATAGTTATTATAATACACTATAACCACATGCAATATAATTGTAAGATATTTTAGTATGGTATTTAAATATTGATTTACTGATTAAGTATTATATTTTGTAACATTATAGTTAGTTAGAATTTTAGTATGATTTTAAATGATGTATTGTCTTTTTAAGATTTGGCTGATTATTAAGTGGTGGGATGGGCTGAAGCATGTGACTATATGATTTCTCCTATTTAAATGTTGTAGTAATGTTATTGCTTTGTACTGATGAAGGGTGTAGACCTGAAAGCTTTATGGAATAAATTATTTTGGTGTGTTATCGTTGTGTACTATATGCAGTTGGCAGTAGCACCATTGTTTTATTAAATCCAGCATTACCCATACCCAGGTATGGGCTATTGCTTAAATACCCATTAGATTAAGCCCCTTCTCTAGTCTTTACTATAACCCAAATTTGCAAGTGTTTACGAACAAATTGCCACCCATAACACCAAAACGTTTGGTAAATTTGAATACTTTGACATTCAAATCCCAAATCCACAGTTACATTACCCACATACACTTGATCTTCCTTCCTATTAAACATCTCCGTCATTCAAAAAATAGTGTTTTTGTCTATTTTCTAAGGCACTTCACTTTGTTGACAAACAGATGATTTGACAAAGTGATTTGCACTCGTGTGTATAGATAGATAGATAGATAGATAGATAGATAGATAGATAGATAGATGGAGTTCTACGAAATAGATATAGCTAGATAGAGCGATAGATATTGATATAGATATAAATGATTGCATGACACTTAACAAATTACTGGATTGAAATGGTTTAACGTCCATTTCTCTGAAACACCTTTTAATCAAGTTCAAAACAACTGAAACATCATATGAAGAAAATCATCTAAGGAAAATGTTTCAAAAATACTTTTTTGCAGGAGGGCAATCCCCCTTGCACTCCCATATGGGGGGTTAACCTTACTGAAATATACTAGCTCACTGGGAGCACAACTGGAGAGAAAAGTAAAATATCACTAACAGGGAATCACTGTCAGTACACAAACAGAAACCAAAACAGCAAACATTACACATAGGTAGCAAAATCACAAGCTGAACTTCCTTAATATATTTTTACATATTCTACTTCTGTATTACAGGGCTGGGTGTAACTATGCCACATTCAGTTAGATGGGCTTTCATTTAAATGGTCATTCAGCCAAGTAGGCTTTCAATCATTGCAAACCATTGGGTTGCTATTAAATGACATTGACATTCAAACAAGTGATAGGCATCCATATACATAGATAGATGGATACTGTTATGTGCATGTGTTTATCTGTGCACAGTGATGTAGATTTTCCACACAGAAGTGCCCAGAGCCAAAAATGTGACCTTTCCTTCAGAGTCCCTTGAAGTGATGTGACTATATGACTAGTAGAGAAAGTATGGAGGATTATCACCCCAAAGCTTTAGATGAACAGGAGAACTGGCACTACTAAGAAATTTAGGGTAATGAATATCTGTTGTTGTTTAGATATATATATATATATATATATATATATATATATATTTCAAAAAAGAGACAGCAGCCAAAACCTACAGTATGAAATAAATGCTTTACACTATCAACCAACACCAACTGGAACAAAGACTAGAATTCACTCTCAGATGAGCATCTTTAGCAGAATATGACATTGACGGCTGAAGTCATCCAGCGAGTATTTAACAGTCATTGTGCTGGATTGTTTGAGAACCATATTGATATCAACAGACACATAGCAAATATAAATATATATAATGCTCATGTAGGTCTCTTTGGGTGAAGGGTAACAAGTGAGCTATGAGGAGTCTGGAACACTTCTGGCCTGCCCACACAAAGAAAATGTTTTGCAGTAGGTACTCTGAAGGCATGCATGAGTCTCTGTCATTTATCATCTTCTGAGCTGATAGGGTGAGATATAATGGCAAAACTGAGACTGCCAGTGCCTTTATCACCACATTGTGAATATAAGTTCAAATCGGGAATCGAATGGCATGATTAGAATTTGATTTATCTTACTTAGCACGATGGTCAGTTAGATCTAAGGGGCAGTTGTACCAAAAATTGAATCATACTGTGTCTAGAGCTGTTCTAATAACAATATCTGATGTATATTGCTAGTATGAGTTCTGAGCTATCTTTCAATACTTGTTATTATCTGAGTTTTCTACATTCTGCCCCATGGTTAAAGTAACGTATCAGATTGCACAATTATTAGTACAAGGTACCCAAGCGTTCAGCTATCAGTTTAAGACTAGAAATCGTATGGATACTTCAGCTGAGTATTACTCTAAAATTGTCAGGAGTTAAGTATTATACAACACAAATGAAACTTAGTTGATAGGCAACCTGTGTGTATCCTCCACTCCACAGGATGGCACTGTCATTGATGACGAGTTCTTTGTCCTGATATTGATGTGGTTCATATCTTCCAATATTTACAAGCCTTCTAGCACCCTCAGAATTTAGCTGCCAATTTAATACATCAAAATGCAAGGGGCCGTCACCATTCTCATCAAAAAACACTTCCTGTCCATCTTCATTTTTAAAGTGGATAGTCCTTAGATAGTGCAAAAGCTGGAAGTGAAAACAACATTTCTGAAATATTTCTACTAGCTGTGAAAACATTTATACAGATTGCTACAAGAAAACACCTTACATGCTCCATTTAAAGTGAACTGAATGAATAAAAACAATCATCACCTTAACTTAAGATGTTAAATGTTGAATTTAACAGAAATACTGATAACAGCAGCACCAGTGGGGTTTTGCTCTTTGCTCTACTGTTTAGAATCTATTTCTCAGAAGTCCAGGTGAAAGCAGATGGCCTGTGGCCTGTGGCTTACCAAGTTCACTGATGATTGCAAACTGGATACAAACACTGAGTCCTGAAACAATGTTAACAACTTACAAAATGGGCTAACACAGACAAATGATTGGTGCCAAAGCCATGGACTAAAACTGAATGCAAAAATTGAATTAGTATCCCCTTTGGCAAAGAGGAAGTCCCTGCAAATTACAATATTGACAGCACCCCTAAGTTCAAACCCAGTGGTGCAAGATTTGAGAAGTCTGGTTTATAGCAATCTAAACTTTGTTCACCATGTGTCCACAGTAGTAAAGAAAGCCTTCCATGTTGCTCATCTCATAAGTAAGGGCATCACATCCAAGAATACGGATGTTATAACTCCTCTGTACTTGACCCTCATCAGATCACTAATAGTGTGCACTGCTCCCTTTTGTATGTACCTCACCAGGTACCTGCAGCAGCTGGACAGACCACAGAGGTTTCTCACAAATAAAATTCAAGGCCTCCAAACCATGAGCTACATGGAAAGACTGAAAGCCCTGTCACTGTACTCTGTATCTTACAGACTGCTGAGAGGCGACTTGTGCCTGACCCACAGAGCAGTCTCTGACACTGCCCTAATGGAAACGCTGCACATCCACAAATCAAATGGGACAAGAGCCACTCATACCAGAGATATTAACCTTGCCAGTGACATTAACAGAACATGCTGGAGAGACAGACATATCTCCTAGAGATTGCTGCTCCTCTGGAATAAACTACAAATTCATGTGAAGTAGAGCTCCTCAATGACCCTATTCAAGTGCAACCTAGATAATTGGATGGGAGACCGTAAATTCATCCCATGTGCTGCACCTATGTCCCTCGTGGACAGAGGCAGCCGGTGCTGATTCCAGACTCACTTTGCAAATAACAACCATCTAACCAAGATCAATTAGGGTACACGGGTATAACATGGCTAGTCTTGTAAAGGCCTTAGAGCCATTAGCCTAGTAACATCCTATGAACCTATGAACTCATGTTAAATGGCTATTTGTATACAAATTTAAAATACTCTTTCCAAATAAAAGCTATATATAACAAATGTCACATCTTTTTGTTCCTACTAAAATTATTTCTCTGCATTTTACTATGTTACTTGTACAGTAATAATGCTTTTCATTTCATACTTACAGCATTGTCAGTTTTCCTGATGATAGTTTTCATTACTGGTCATGGTATAAGATAATCAAGAAGAGAAAGATGTACATCTACATAAAATGATTGCAATAAATAAAACACCAACCAGGAAAATAGGCACAGTGGCAAGACAAAGCACAAAAATAACCCAGATGTAAAAATTTATTTGAAGCGCTTTTCGTTTGCTAAAGTACGCAAACTTCTTCAGAAACCACATTAATTGTTTGCAAGCATATAAATACACACAGTAAATCACTATTAAACTAATCACAACTCATCGACAATATATTTAATTATATAATTAATTTGTTAGTTGGATAAATATTCTCTTAAACATACCAGCCCTACCTAACCATAAGCGACATAATAAAATACTAAGGAAAAATATTAAAGTACAAAAAATACAAAAGTACAAAATTACAATGCTATGCAATAGCAGCAAAATAAAACTATTTGCGTAAATATGCAATGTTAAAAAGTAAAACCAAAGTAAGATGAATAAAGTAAAATAAAATAAAATAAAACAAGACATCATATTCTTGACATAGGGTCAATGCCTAAGGTTCTTTAATTTAAGAATACTACTTACTGAGCATGTATCATTTAGCCCAGGGTGATTATAAGCATTTAGTTTTATCTGCCAAGCTAATTCTAACTCTTCCAACCGTAAGGGTGCTGGACCTCCCCTTACATCTATGTTCACCTGATCAATAGCAGAAAATTTAAATCTATGGTTCATATAAAGCTGGATTTGTTTATCCAACTAACAAATTAATTATATAATTAAATATATTGTTGATGAGTTGTGATTGGTTTAATAGTGATTTACTGTGTGTATTTATATGCTTGCAAACAATTAATGTGGTTTCTGAAGAAGTCTGCGTACTTTAGCAAAAGAAAAGCGCCTCAAATAAATTTTTACATCTGGGTTATTTTTGTGCTTTGTCTTGCCACAGCGCCTATTTTCCTGGTCGGTACATAAAATGATTATTAGTATAATAAAAAAAAATCACCACGTTCCTCAGGATTCTTTAAATTGTCTATAGCTCACATTAAGGAATGCTGTAGAAGATCCTATTTCCATGATGTAGTATTTTGTGTTTCATAGACACATTACTCACAGTGATGAAAGTCTTCATTATCAGCTAATTTGCATGTCTATGAATTGTCCTTAACTACTATGAGTACAGATGAGCACTTCCCTGCAGTAGTTAACACTCGCGGCTGCATTATGTAACACAGGCACCTTCCCCAGTTACTCTCACACATATAAGCACACAGTAAAACACAGATACATGCCCACACACCCTATACCCAATACCTGTTCCTGGTGTCAAAACATCCATGGTGTCTGCTTTTTTCTGCCTGGTAATTCACGGATGATTTCACTTAATCATTAATTGCTTGAGATGGAGATAACGTGCCTGAGATGGGCAGTAGGATGAGCACCGTGGGACAAATGAAGAAATAAGGACATCAGAGCAGAAGCCAAATAAGTTTAAATTGCAGAGATTTACAGTGGTTCTGGCCCATGTGCAGAAAAGCAGAAGATAATCTGGTGAATAAGATTTGACACAAAGAAGAAACAAGTATATCCAGCAAATAAATAAATGGACTGTGAAACAGAAAACCTGCAATAGTCATGCATGATTGCCAAAGAAGTTAGGATAATGGCATTGAATTCAGAAAGATGACACGACACCCTACCCCATGTAGAAAATGGGAAAACGGGAGTGATGATGATGATGATGATGTTGATGATGCAGTCAGTTGTTAATACCAGATATTAGAGTTTCACACTTCATTATCCTTCAGTAAATGCATACTGGCACCAAAGGTCTTATTCTAGCAATTGTCAGTGTTTGTAAGAACACATCAAATCCTTCCATGAATGTCTATCATTATTAATTTCACCTATTATCTTATGGTATAATGTCGGGAAGTATGTTTAACTTTCCTTGCCCCTCACCCTCATAAGTAAGAACTGTTGTAGCCATTGGATAATGCCTACGATCATCAATATATGTCAAAAATGTATGACTCAGTGCAGTGGGTTAATGCTAGGACATTAAGTACTAAAAGTGAAGGATTCAATTCCTTTTGTACTTGATTTTTGTTTTCTGCCTTGTCTGGTGGTAGCACAGAGGACTTATCTCCTCTGCGAGAGTTGGGAATATATAGGGTTGGTGTCCCTTTCTGTACCTTTTAAAGCACCTTTCTTATTCCTAGTATCTACTGGTATGCCCCACCCCCATTATGTTTATGTGTCATTACTTCACAAGATGCAAATGAGTTCACCTAGTGTCTGGTGTCCCCCCAAACTAACATTGTGTTTAATTACATTTCAGGTACATTATGAACAGTAATCCCTGATGTCTAGTGTACCCCAACATTGTATGTCATTAAGGCATGTAGTTTAAGAGATATCCCTGGTGGCTAGTGATCCCTTCAATCCCCCACCACCCCAATTCCCATTCTGTGTAAGTGCTGCTCAGGCATAAGCTTAGACAGGTATCCCCGGGTTCTTGTGGGTCCCCCACGCAACAATGCAGAATCTGCTCATTAGTTTATGGAAGTGTGGAAGTGTAACCTACACACACACACACACACACACACACACACACACACACACACACACACACACACACACACACACACAAACACACACACACACAGTAGACCCCCTACCCAACTGCACTCACAGACATACTCATCCATTCATTCATACACATATCTGCCTAATTCACTCCCTACTAACTCACCTAAAATTACCTCCCAGTCAGACACACACATTTAAACATACTCGCAAGCTTGCAGCCATTCACATACACTGACATGCACACAATTCGTAACACTACCAACACTACTTTACCATTAAACTTCCCACCACTTACCTCTACCACAATGGATGGACATGCCCAAAAGTGATTGGCCAAGAGCAGCTATGCTAACGTATGCAGACACTCAGCTGCAAGCAGTTCTGAGGGTAGGACGTGCATAATTATCACATGTCTCTCCTTGAATGCAGACACTGAGCTGCATAGATGCCTGACTGCAGGCAGTTCCAGGGGAGCACATGAATAATTATCACATGCCTCTCCTGGGACTGCCTCATTAGAATCTTGCACAGCTATGGAGACAGCTCATTGTGGTGCTACATGTCTTCATGCAAAAGCACTGTGGTAGGTCTGTCTCAGAATTCCAAGAGGTTACATAGAGGTGTATACATCAAGTACCCTTGTGGCAACCTTTATAACGTCATCCCATTGGCATTTTACTAATATGTAAGTGCAATATATATTTAGGTACACTTATAATTCCTATGAGCTTGAGAAGTACATTTGTTATTTAGTTGCCCAAAGGAGAGTTAAAATGTGAGCCACAGAAATTACTGCTAGTAGACATAACATCCACTGTAGGTATCATGATGGACATACCACTAGGGAGGATATTTAAGGACTTCAGCCACGTGTCTAGGAAATAAAAACACTAAAGCTTAACTACAGAAATATTTTGCCAGCTTAGTCTGATTGATTTCTATCAATATGCTACATTTAACATGGATGAAAGAAATTGTATGCGGTTTCTCTAAACATCAGGCAGGGAGGCATTTCATGTAATACCACACAGAAAGTGTGACAAATATGAAGGATACAGATACGGCTGGATGTTAGTGTAGAGAATTAAGTTTAGGAGATGTTAATTAATCATTTCCATTTAGTACTCTGGGTTTGATTGCTTCAGCCTCCATTTACCTGCTGTGTGACTCTGAGCAATAAACTTAAACAGACAGTGTTCTGTAGAAAGTGGACAAGCCTCCACAATGGTCAGTTAGAATACATGCATAGTTGCTACTCTTGAATAAGTCATCAAAATAGTAAATAAGTGGGTCACACAAAGTTGTGTATTCAATCAGTGAGTTAGGTCCTACATAGATTGTTAGAAGTATCTGTACACAAATCTGTATGTTTCAGTGTTTTTGTGGGTCTCATTATTAGGGAGCAGAGCAAATACATTTTTTTCTGGGTGGCATCAAGCTTGGCTTATGGTCATCAACAAAAATGCATTCTTTCAAAAAGTTTTAAAGTCCAGCAAGTCTAATGGTAAGTGATGTTTAATACAAGAAAGTGGACAAGCCTTGTTGAGAGAGTATATATATTATTTTTCTGGCATAGAGGTGACTGAAAAAAAATTCACAAGAACAAAGATGTAAATATAGTTGTACTGATTAGAAGAAATCACTCAGCACAGTAGGAGTCGATAATAACCAAGGAAACAGAATATTAGATATACACATCCATCCTTGCTAGAAAAAACTTGGGTAGAGATGATATCCCTCATCTAGTATTATACTGCGATTTTACGGCTAGGCTTGTAAAGACCCTCAGGTCAATAGCCTAGTAACATCTTGTGAACCAATCAACCTATGAACATAGAAAAGAAAATTAATATTATCCCCTTTGTACAGCAATGGTGAAACCTTTTTTAGCAGTAATATTGTGAAGCATCATCTGAAATATGCAGACTGGGTCTATATCTATATCTATATCTATATCTATATCTATATCTATATCTATATCTATATCTATATCTATATCTATATCTATAGCTATAGCTATATCTATATCTATACACTGTCCCTATGGGTATCAATCTATTGTTGTACTTAAGA
Source organism: Protopterus annectens (assembly GCF_019279795.1). Taxonomy (NCBI): domain Eukaryota; kingdom Metazoa; phylum Chordata; order Ceratodontiformes; family Protopteridae; genus Protopterus; species Protopterus annectens. The sequence continues at coordinate 170,860,906 of NC_056730.1, read as the reverse complement.
GTGTGTATGTGTGTGTAACGGTGTGTGTGTGTGTGTGTGTGTGTGTGTGTGTGTGTGTGTGTGTGTGTGTGTGTGTGTGTGTGTATGTGTGTGTGTGTGTGTGTGTGTGTGTGTGTGTGTGTGTGTGTGTGTGTGTGTGTGTGTGTGTGTGTGTGTGTGTGTGTGTGTTTATGAATTTTCCTCAGATACAGGAGTTTCATATATATATATATATATATATATATATATATATATATATATATATGAATGAGTTCAGTTCAGCTACTTAAATAATGAATATTTTTCAAAGGGAAAAGACTGTTAAAAATGACTGAATATTCAAAGATTACAAATTACCATATTTTAGCATGTGTGAGACTGTAGCATAGCAGGGTTTGAGAGCAGCACTGAAGACAAACTAGAGTATTTCCTACAGCTTTGTGATCACTGAATCTTAGATTAAGGACAACACTCCATTACCGTGTCCCAAGCAAGTAATACATTTTTAACAAAAGACATTGCATACAAAGGCAGCCTGTAATTACAACCATATGTACAGGCCAACCTTTATTTACTTATGAGCCTAACTAACTAACGTTATAAATCATCCAAACCAAGGGTCACAAACTCTATATAACATAGCCAGCCTACCTCCCCTCTCCTCTCTAGTAAAAGTAAAACAACTAATTAAGTCAATAACATATCACCTGAACTAATCAGTTGGTAATAATGCGGAATTTCAACTTAAGCATTCTTAACAAAAACAATCAAGATCTAAATGAATGTCTGTCAGACTTTGGCTTAATCCAAATCACATCAGAACCAACCAGACTAACATCAAATCAAATTATTGTTCCGTTAGGGACAGCAATCAAGAAAATCCCCAACAAAATCTCCAATCCCATAGTTTTTTCCCTTCCACTTCATAGTTTCATAGCTTTATACTAGGCTAAAGACCACTGGGGTCATTATAAGCCTAGCCAACCACCTCAATTGCATCTCACAAGTTTGTGTTTCTAAGAGATAATTTTAAGGGGTATATGTAAGTTTGTGCAAGATTTACAGGCTGCCAAACATAGGCGCTAGATCAGAGATAACAGACATAAGTGTTAGACCAGAGATGAATTTCTGATTTCATATCCACTTAGTGTCTACTCCCAATAACTTACACACTCAAAAGCCTCATACTAAATCAAGCAGTTAATATAGTAACCTTCAGACCCCTATCCAACAATACCATCTCCAAACATCAACATACGTTCTTGCAATTTGACTGAACTCCTATCCTATCTATCTAGGATTTAGAAAGAGCTGTAATTTTTGCCAGCCCAAAGAGTTCCTGTCCTAAATAAACAAATAATTGGAAATGCAAAGAACATTTCCTACACCATCAGCACCTACATGATCCCCTAAGGACAAGTGTCTGCTGAAAGTTTTCTCATTAACTTCACCCAACATCCCACCCCCTCCCTACCATGCTACCAAATGTCCCACACCCAGACCCATTTACCTAAACCCTTCTGTCTTTTCTACATGAAAGCAGTCACTACAACTGACACTGATAATAGTCAATAAAATCCCCAGTGACAACCCACCAGGCTCAGATGACCTGCATCCATAGTTTAGGGGTGGTTAGCATATTGGTAAAGGTGTTTACCTCACAGTTACAAGGCACATGAATTAATTGTGGTTGTTGGTTAGGATTGTAATAACTTGTAAAGTGATAGCTTATTACCTATGAAAACTCTTTACAGAACATTTTTTGTACCCACTAAAATGTGTCTAAAACCTCTGCTTCAGCCACAGTACCTTTCATGAGATATGGAAAGACACCATTATTAAAATGATTCCCAAACTAAATAACCCATAAACCTGCTCATATTTTATATTCATATCAGTACTCTCGACACTTGGCAAGAACTCAAGAAACTAGCCTATAATCAACTCTACAACTACATCTCTAGTCACACACTGCTGTCTCACAACCAAAATGATTTCTGGACCACCTAGAGGCCAGTGGCAGCTAACTGTACACTAACTCATAGTATCCCAATGTGTATGGGCAAGGATCAACTGACAGGAGTTATATTTATGTATCTAAGTATAGCTTTTGACATAGTTGTCCATTAACTCATCCAAACTGCACTACAATCCCATGGTAACAGAACCAAAGTATCCTAGTGGCTCCCCAACTTTGTTTCTCACCACATATTCAGTGTTAAAATATGCTGTTCCTCCAAAGTCAAAGCACCCTTGTATTCATTTTTTTTCTGTTTTGTATGACCACACTACCATCAGACATCCTCCATCTTTGCAGCATTCTCCATTCCGATGACATATATACGATATTGCAGATCAGATTCATCTCTCCATAACATTAATCTGCAACCTCAAAAAGACATACTTTCCCTTGCCAATTGGCTAAGTTCCGGGAAACTACCACTAAGCTAAAATAAAACTAATGTCATGCTGTTTGGATTGCAACAAAAGCTTAAATCCTCTCCTTCCAACTTCTCCATCCAGACAACAACAAAATTCCCATTGACATCACCACCTTATTTAAATGTCTAGGACTATGGTTAGATCAAAACCTAAACTTCGAAATACATGTTCACAAAACTAAATCAAAAATGCAGCAAACTGTTTTCTGGGCACAGAAGATCTTGAACTTCTTATCTCCGTCAGCAAGACAAGTTGTCAAAAAAGACATACACTTGTCATATGCTTTCCTATTAATTGCCTGTGCCTTAAAAAATACTTCTCTTCTAACAAAACCACTGGTCTGTTCTCAGAAAAGCAAACTGGATTCCAGTCCAGCAAAAAGCACAAGTCCAGCTTCACATCCTATTATTCAGGCATCTAAACCAAACTCCTTCTTTTATCTTGCAGCGAGATTCATAATTAGTGAAATAACTAATAGTATAAGGTCTCAACTGAGCAATGCAACCCTATCTCCACACTACTTTTACAGTTTCTCCATTCCTAGGCCTTAAAGTTTGGAAATCTATACTACAAACCATATGAGATTCAGATAATCTTTCCAAGTTCCAGAAGAACTTCAAACACCATATCATAACGTATGCTCAGTGCTCCTGCATCTCCAGCATAACATAACTTAGTTCCTACATCACCTTCCGACTTCAGCCTGACTGCCTAATTTTAATGCGTACATTGGCACAGCAACTGTTTTCTAACAGCCCACTATTAAATTATGTACTACAACTTTACTCATTTCACTCCCATGTCCTACTTTCCTCACCACCTTATTCGCACACTTAAGAAACTATCACTGAATGTATCCCCTCAGTAATAAATTTAATAATAGATTTCTATAATTATTTTTTCTTCTACTTCTTCTCCTTTTTATAATATATACCCATCTGTTTTCAAACTATTTGCATTCTATATGCCTCATTCTCTCTAATGTATAAACAGCCAACTCACCCTTTACTTCTTATCATCAGAATGCATATTTTGTGTATATAACCTATTTTGTATGTATTTGCATGTTGTTTTACCATTATATTTCCATATTGCAAATTTCTCATTGCCACTCTTCTGTGGTTGTTAAACTCATCATTGCATTTGCTGACTTCCCTATTGAAATGTTGGGAAATGAAACATTGAAGAAGAAAAAAAAAGCAAAAAACACAGGAAAAGAAATAATTTCAAATGTTTCTCTTCTGCTTTAAACTTTCTAGATTGCTTTATATGGTATCAGCTTACTTGGTGAATCATTTTTTGCTTGTCGAAATTAACTGTTTCCAATTTTTTTTTTTTTTTATCAAAAGAGGTAAGTCAGTGTGTATCAGGGTATATACAGGGTGTATACACTTAAAATTCTACACCTAAACTAAACTACTAGCTATCCACTTACCTTAAACCAACCCTAACCCTAAGGTCCGTCACTATCACACACTCACCTCACCTGTGCCCTAACCCTAACTCACCTAACCCGCCCCCTAACCCTAACATACACACAATCGCATACTTACCGGAACCAGACCTGTAACACTCCAACATATCAAACGCTGCAAACAGCGAAGCCACAGCAACGACTCACCAAATTCTTTCCCTGGGAAAGAATTTGATGTCCTGCACCTTTTCTGTTTTCAGCGCTCAACATTACGAGTTCGATATTATAACATTCGATGTTAGAGAACTTCGATGTTATAATATAGACCCATGTGTATACATGTGTTTCAGATAAGGGTTAGAGTATGAGGTAGGTAAGAGGATTGTTTTAGTATTGTGCATGTGTGTAATGTACAGGATATATGTGTCCAAGTGTTTTGTGCAATGGTACTGTTAGGGAAAGTTGCTTTTCTTATAATTTGCATGAGTTGCTGTTACAGTGTAGGGTTGAAGGTAGGAGCACAGGCAGGGTTAAGGTTGGTATTCATGACTAAGGTGGTACAGGAAGGAGAAAAGGGGCTATGACTTTAGTCTACCAGTCTAGATATACAGCACCAGCCTCCCATGTAACACAGTAAAGGCACATTAGCCACATTACCCAAACACTGTAGCTCATCAGATTCTACAACTGTGCTAGGGTAGATTTGTTTAATCACTGCTACTACCATACCTACAAAACTTGCTTCTGTCACTTTTTCCTTAAAGGAAGATGTGTCTGCCAGATGCTGAAGTCCTTTAAAGTGTTATTTTCATAGGTTTACAATGTTCAAGATGAGGTCATCATATCTTCACCTTTGCTGAGAATAGCTTGAACATTATCCCTCCTCCCCTACCTGATTCACCCAATCATTTGCCAGAACACCTTAGTGGCCATGTTAAAGTCATTCTCCATGACCTTTCCAAACTTATCCCACACCTGAGCCTTCACTTTGGTTACTCATCCCTTTTGGCTTGTTAGTAACTATCAGTTAGATTCAGAACTCCCTTTGACGAATGTTGCATGTAATGCTTCTTTTTTAATGTCTCCTCTTCCTCACCACTGGTGTACATCATGGATCCTACAGTTACTACCATAACCACTAACCATCTTCTGGTCACAACTCTGTTCTAGTTCCCTACTTACTGAGATTTTGAAACCAGGTCTGATTAGAATTCACAGTCCTACCCTCTACAGGTACATGGGAGACATTCTTCTGAAGGAGGGAATTGAATGCATTCTACAAGGAGCATTGGTTAGACATTCCCTGGAAATACTCACTACAAGTTATGGCTTGCTGGTTCTATAAAACTGTCACAGTGCTAATCTGACCCAACCTACTGACAGATGGTGATCACTACCTACAAAAATGCCAGTACAAAACAGTAAAGGACAGCTATAAAACACATAATGAAGTATTTACTACCACTACCACTACTTCAAGCAGGTAAAAAATATAGTCACCTAATCTCCACAGGATGCCACTTAAAAACATGGCCAGGATGACTAAAACATATAAAATAATTCAATTCTACAGTAGAAGAAAAGCTGATACCTCTCCTCAAAAATGAGTAAAGTATGAACTACTGAAATAATAATAAAAAAACTGTAAAAATCAAATTTCTTTAATTCATGCCTTAAATAATTAATTACTAAAGTAAATATGTTATTAAATAAATAACTTTACTTATTTATTTAATTTCTTTCTTTGCACCACACTGATTCTCACCTTGAACATCACCCTGGAGATGGTGTAATGCTGAACCACAAATCCACACAACTGCACAGTAGTTGCCGAAGCCAATCTTTCCAATGACTGTGGTTGATTAGTAAGCTTCCCACTGGTTCTTGCCACCATCCATTTATACTAGCTACCTATTTATACCTGCTCCACATCACTTGCAAAATCCAATGCTCTATAACACATTATGAAAAAAAAAAGGATCATAGCTATTCGAAAACAAGCACACTGACTGAACAGCCCAAACAGCGTTCCCGTTGTAAATTGAGCATATACAAGTGTAAAAAAGTCAGTCCACTCAAGCATTATTGAGCAACCAGACTTTGCATTGACATATGATTGTTAATTTTGGAGGCAAAACAGAAATGTTCTACAAAACTCCAAACCATTAACAAGTATGGTTAATGGCAATAGCATAACCATACTTGTCAGCATGTTTGTAGAACATCCCTGATTTTCCTCATAGTTCTGCCTTATGTCTTGTAATATTTTTAAAATTTATAACAGTTTATCTGAAATTTTTGTTACTTTTGGGTAAAACAGTCTGAACATACCACATCTTGGGGAGGGGGGCAAAAGAGAGACAGCTACAGAAATGCCACCTTCTCCGTTCTATTACTTTTATTATGCAAGCATTCAGACTTACATATCAAACACATCAGCAGTGCATCACTTTGCATGTCAGAGTGTGGAAGAACATAGTAGTGCCATTATACAATTACAATATTTAGGAAAGGTAAGCAATTTCTTTCTTAAATAATGTTATTCTATAATAGCAATAATCCACTCCTGTGTCGGGGGTATATCAGGGTTTACCCACAGATGGCTTTGTTTAGACACTCAGACTTTGCCCTCATGATCAAACTACAATATCCATGGGTAAATCCTGATATATAAGCATATCCAACCTTCTTTTATTGTGGCAACACCATAAAATTCCGACCGGTTTCGGCAACCTTGCCATCTTCAGTGATAAATACACAAGCACAAATCACTGTTACTTATACCATGATTAACTATCATTACACCATAATACATCAACATTTAAAGCAACAACAACCTCAATTTGTCAGCACTATAGTCATACACATATATTACAGGTGGTCATTAAGCCCTGGAGAAAACAAACCCCCAAGTTTAATGATCCAGCCCCTCTCCTTTTTATTTAATATTACATACCACCCCAATTTATTTGTCCTGTCCCCCCATACTTTATCAATGATCATAAAATGAAACTTGGCATTACTGTGTTTGAGTGTGTGCTTATATAGGGCATTTGATGTACATTTATTCCGAATATCGCTAAAGTGTTCAGATATGCGGACACACATAGATCTCAAAGTCTACCCTACATAGAAGGCAGCACATGAGTATGTCACTAAGTACACCAACCAATCTGATCCACAATAAAATCTGATGTCATATACTCTACTCGTATTCTTACTAGAAAACTGTTTTGTTTTCAACATATGTTCACATAATGAGCAATGAAGGAGGGAATTGAATGCATTCTACAAGGAGCATTGGTTAGACATTCCCTGGAAATACTCACTACAAGTTATGGCTTGCTGGTTCTATAAAACTGTCACAGCGCTAATCTGACCCAACCTACTGACAGATGGTGATCACTACCTACAAAAATGCCAGTACAAAACAGTAAAGGACAGCTATAAAACACATAATGAAGTATTTACTACCACTACCACTACTTCAAGCAGGTAAAAAATATAGTCACCTAATCTCCACAGGATGCCACTTAAAAACATGGCCAGGATGACTAAAACATATAAAATAATTCAATTCTACAGTAGAAGAAAAGCTGATCCCCCTCCCCAAAAATGAGTCAAGTATGAACTACTGAAATAATAATAAAAAATTGTAAAAATCTAATTTCTTTAATTCATGCCTTAAATAATAAATTACTAAAGTAAATATGTTATTAAATAAATAACTTTACTTATTTACTTAATTTCTTTCTTTGCACCACACTGATTCTCACCTTGACCATCACCCTGGAGGTGGTGTAATGCTGAACCACAAATCCACACAACTGCACAGTAGTTGCAGAAGCCAATCTTTCCAATGACTGTGGTTGATTAGTAAGCTTCCCACTGGTTCTTGCCACCATCCATTTATACTAGCTACCTATTTACACCTGCTCCGCATCACTTGCAAAGTCCAATGCTCTATAACACATTATGAAAAAAAAAGGATCATAGCTATTCGAAAATAAGCACACTGACTGAACAGCCCAAACAGCATTCCTGTTGTAAATTGAACATATACCAGTGCAAAAAAGTTCGGCCATTCAAGTATTATTGAGCAACCAGACTTTGCATTGACATATGAAAAAACAACCAGGGTAGATCCACCAAAAGCAAATTTATTAAAACTCACTCTGACGTCTCGGCCACAGCCTTCAAGGAGTACAAATCATATGAAACCAGACACACATTTATATTGAAATAATGCATCAATTATTACAATTGAATAATTAATTAATATAATTCCATCAATTAAGCAGCATTCTCCAATTAAAATCTTCATTCAAACCAACAGGATGTAAAGTTTTAAACTTTAAAATATATACAGCTTCTTTTTGTAACAATAATTGTTTAACATCCACATTCTTATGATTGTATGATTCATATGATTTGTACTCCTTGAAGGCTGTGGCCGAGACGTCAGAGTGAGTTTTAATAAATTTGCTTTTGGTGGATCTACCCTGGTTGTTTCTTCTGGTGTGCTTCTCTGGTTTGTTTCATCTATGTCGACTGATCCACAACTGCATCTTCCTCGAGTTTTTCGTGATACCATGGATGGTAGTCAACTGTCTTTGGACAATTTCTTGAGTAATTCTTCAGAACGTGGTGAGCGTCAGCCAGTGCATAGAACTGCTACTGAAAAAAATGTGCCTGTCTGGGATAAATGGGAAAATGAGAGACTTAAGTGTTTCCCTAATCCTTTTTCGAATGTGGGTAGAAAGGTACCTTTATCAATTAATGCTGAAAGTAAATTGCTATTTGAAGAACTGGAAAAGAAAATGTTGAAAGAGACGGCCACATTTTCAACATATGTGGTCTACAAAAATATATAGATACTGAAATCACACCTAGGGGACTGAGGGTGTTTAAAGATCCTACTACTCCCTTTAACCTTTCCCTAGAGTCTGATATAGTGTTTCATAAAAGGTGGGTAGCTGCAGCACATCAATGTGTAACCGAATGGTTGCATATACTAGTTGAAAGAGATCAACTCAAACAAAAAGATTTATGTGCTGAAATTAAGAAACTGTGCAATGATTTATCTGCTAGTGTTTCTTCTACTACTATGGATGAATTTCTAATACAAACGAATGATAAATTAAAGGAATATGACCTAGCGTTGATCGAAAGGAAAAAGGGCAAACTACTCAGATACTTACGGGACTATGAGTCCAATAAAGCTTTTCTTTCAAGAACCAATCGGAATAAATCATGTAAGCGAGTTAGGTTTCAACAGCAAGTTAATTCTACCCACCACCTTAGTTCCTCAGCGTCAGCGTCGGAAGGTGGCTACACTTCCTTAGAAGAAGAATATGGTGACTGTGATTTTCCCAAACTTCCAACAGCACAGCAGTCTGACAATTTTCGGAAAACTTTTCGTCAAGAACCCTATCCTCCATACAAGGGGGTGCAGGGCCAAAAACACCAGCGTGAACATCGGCACAACTCGTTCTATGAACAACAAGGACAAGCCAGTTTTAAACGAGGTAAATGGTGACTTTTCACAAGATTCTACATGCGGCTATGTTATTAATTTATCTAAACGCATATTCAGTGACCTTGAACTTTCTGTTCTTAATTTGGGACTCAAGTTTGTTCCAACAGTTATATGTAGAATTCATGACATGCAGAAAGATGTTTTTTCATTTGGCAGGAAGTTACATTTAAAATATTTCTTCAGTCAAACAAGTAATCATTGTGAACAAGTTTCATCTGATGAGAGTTCTTCTGCCTTTTCTGATAATTTTTATTCGTGTATATCAGATGAATTGGCTAATGCCTATTCTTTGCTTGATACTAATAATGTTCCTTCCACTAGTAAATTTATCCCAAATGTTTTAAACAGTGATGTTTCTAACTTTGTTAAAATGGTTAATCATTGTACTGAAGCTACCTACAATACATTTATGTGTAATAGGAAGAACATACAATACAATATGCAATTTAAAGAACGGGAAACTTTGATATCACTAAGCAAAGAGAGAGAAATTATTGTTAAACCCTCAGATAAGGGCAATAAACTTGTAGTTTTGAATTCTATGGATTACATGAATATGTGCATGGAACATTTAAATGATACTAAAACTTATGAAAGGGTGGATATTAATTGCTACAGTGCAGCTATTTCAGCATATAAAGAACTTGTACATAAAGGCTTCAGACTAGGTTATTTTTGTAGTAAAGATGTTAAAAACAAATTCAATATTGATGGGTGTTCTATGGCTTTTTTCTATTGCTTACCCAAGAAACATAAAAATTTACACAGACCACCAGGGAGACCCATTGTCTCTGGATGTAATTATTTTCTACACAATTTGGGTATTTTCCTTCATAATTTCCTTGCATCTTATGTTAAGCAGTTACCATCTCATCTTACTGATGTGTTTGATCTATTACATAAAATTGGTGATATTAATTTAAATAAACATATGTATTGGGTAACTATTGATGTTAAAAGCTTATATACAAACACTGATCACAATTTTGGCATAGAAGCTATCAGATTTTTTATGGGTGAATCCCCATTAACAGAATTTATAGTTGAATTGATATATTTTTCTTTAACCAATAATTTTTTTGAGTTCAACAATAATATATATCACCAGAAACAGGGTACAGCAATGGGGGCCCCTTTTGCCCCCATGTATGCAAATTTAGCCATGGGTTTTTTTGAGTTAGAATATATTTATAGCCATGATTTTTTTCATAAACATGTTATTAAGTACTTCAGATACGTAGATGATTTGATTTTTGTAGTAGAAGGGGGTAAGTCCCATATAAAACAGTTTATTGCAGATTTAAATGTCAACAGGTTTTCTTTAGTATTTGATGGCTTCAAAATGGGTACTTATATGCCTTTTTTGGATGTAGTACTTGATATTTCTAGTGGTACTAGACTTGTTACTTCTGTTAATAAGAAGTTCACTGGTGGAAATCAGTATGTTCATGGTACCAGTGCACATCCCCCTCATACCATCCAATCTTTGCCCTATAGTTAAATGCTTAGAATTTTTCGTCTTTGTAATAACAAAGAATCATTTGACAATGAATTACAAATGCTGCTAGATTCTTTTTCTAAGAGAGGCTATAATAGAGAAACACTAATAGAGAGTTATAATAAATTTTGTGGGTATAAGAAGAAGGTGTTCACTTCTACTGATTTTTTGGGGAATGGTAAGATATATAGTAATAAGATGGCCTCAAAAGAAAATGAAATAATATATTTTGTTACCACTTATGGTTGTTTCACTTCTGAATTTATGAAGGTTATTCTACAATTTTGGCAATATTTTTGTTCTTTAAATAGTGTAAAATCTTGGTTAAATATGGATATAAAATTTTCCTACCGTAGGGGTAAAAGTATAAAGGATTTCCTGGTAAAAAGTAGATTTACTTTACCTCTAGATAGGATAGTAAATAATGTGAAAAATATGGGAACTTATCATTGTGGAAAATGCAAAGCATGTAACTTTATTGTTCCCTGTTTTGAACACATTAATAATGTTTTATTTAAAACTAATCATGTTTTTCACTGTAATTCAGAAAGAGTGATTTATGCACTTCGGTGTCCTTGTAACAAATTTTATATAGGTGAAACCAAGAGAGGTTTTAAGCTCAGGCTTTTAGAACATATAAGAGACATCCACAATAAAAAAGAAGAGAGCTCTGTAGCCATGCATTTTTTGAATTTTCATAATAGTGAGAGCAAGGGGCTACAAGCTACTGTTTTAGAACAAATACCTGACTATAATTATAAGAATGTGGATGTTAAACAATTATTGTTACAAAAAGAAGCTGTATATATTTTAAAGTTTAAAACATTACATCCTGTTGGTTTGAATGAAGATTTTAATTGGAGAATGCTGCTTAATTGATAGAATTATATTAATTAATTATTCAATTGTAATAATTGATGCATTATTTCAATATAAATGTGTGTCTGGTTTCATATGATTTGTACTCCTTGAAGGCTGTGGCCGAGACGTCAGAGTGAGTTTTAATAAATTTGCTTTTGGTGGATCTACCCTGGTTGTTTCTTCTGGTGTGCTTCTCTGGTTGTTTCATCTTTGCATTGACATATGCTTGTTAATTTGTATGAGGCAAAACAGAAATGTTCTACAAAACTCTAAACCATTGGCAAGTATGGTTAATGGCAATAGCATAACCATACTTGTCAGCTGTCAATATGTCTGTAGAACATCCCTGATTCATAGTTCTGCCTTATGTCTTGTAATATTTTTAAAATTCATAACAGTTTATCTGAAATTTTTGTTACTTTTGGGTAAAACAGTCTGAACATACCACATCTTGGGGAGGGGGGCAAAAGAGAGACAGCTACAGAAATGCCACCTTCTCCATTCTTTTACTTTTATTATGCAAGCATTCAGACTTACATATCAAACACATCAGCAGTGCATCACTTTGCATGTCAGAGTGCGGAAGAACATAGTAGTGCCATTATACAATTACAATATTTAAGAAAGGTAAGCAATTTCTTTCATGTTATTCTGTAATAGCAATAATCCACTCCTGTGTCGGGGGTATATCAGGGTTTACCCACAGATGGCTTTGTTTAATCACTCAGGCTTTGCCCTCATGATCAAACTATGCCATCTGTGGGTAAATCCTGATATATAAGCATATCCAACCTTCTTTTATTGTGGCAACACCATAAAATCCCAACCGGTTTCGGCAACCTTGCCTTCTTCAGTGATGAATACACAAGTACAAATCACTGTTACTTATACTATGATTGATTATCATTACACCATGATTCATCAACATTTAAAGCAACAACAACCTCAATTTGTCAGCACTATAGTCATGCACATATATTACATGTGGTCATTAAGCCCTGGAGAAAACAAACCTCCAAGTTTAATGATCCAGCCCCTCTCCTTTTTATTTAATATTACATGCCACCCCAAGTTATTTGTCCTGTCCCCCCATACTTTATCAGTGATCATAAAATGAAACTTGGCATTACTGTGTTTGTGTGCTTATATAGGGCATTTGATGTACATTTATTCTGAATATCGCTAAAGTGTTCAGATATGTGGACACACATACATCTCAAAGTCTGCCCTACATAGAAGGCAGCACATGAGTATGTCATTAAGTACACCAACAATCTGATCCACAATTCGCAGAAAATCTGATGTCATATACTCTACTCGTATTCTTACTAGAAAACTGTTTTGTTTTCAACATATGTTCACATAATGAGCAATGCCCACATGGGAATAATCCAAAAACTCTTTCATCAGTCAGCTTACATTGTTGTCCTGTGCCTTGGTCCCTATTACCCCATTTGTAGTGGTTGAAATAAGAGCCTAACGTTCACCATCTCTTTGCCGTAAGCAAACTCGACAATTCTTCATTGGCTAACAGAATATTCCAATTACGGTTGATAACATCCTTAATAATATTAATATTCCTGTCATATGTAGTGACAAACCTGATGGTAGTCTCGTCACCATTCCTTTTACCATGATATTTTAACATTTCAGGCCTCTCTCGACTCGCTACCCATCTTTTGGCTGACTTAATGTTATTTGACTGGTACACCTAACCAAAAATCTTTGTGTGAGGTCATCCTCAAAATATTGATAAGTATATGGAGAAGAGCAAATCCTTTTCACCCGTAAGAATTGAGACTTTGATATATTTTCTATAATGTGGCGAACTAGCAGCAAATAACAAATCATTATATTGTGGATATTTGCGAAATATCGTGGATGCCAATGTATTGTCATTATTTCTTGTGACTGTTACATCCAAAAAATGTATCTGTTGCATATCCATATTAAGGGTAAATTCAATTCCCTACTTATTTTCATTCAAATATTGAACAAACTCTAACAAATATTCTTCCCCACCACGCCAAATTAACCAACAGTCATCAAGAAATCTTCTCCAGATATCTATCTCAGACAAGAAAATATTATGTGTGTTATCATATATCAACAAATCCTCTAAGTAGCCCATAAACAGATCAGCATATATGGGGGCCCCATTGCTGTTCCCTGAACCCACCAGAAACAATCCCTTGAAAATATATAACATTTTAGTTAACACATGTTCCACCATGCACAATAACAATGTGTTGAAGCCGGAGGATATATAGCCACCTTCTCCAGTCAATATTTGGTAGCCTCTAAACCAGCCCAATGTGGAATACTCATATATAATGCTGTCACATCTAATGTGTATAGTAGTCAATGTGATTTCATCTGAGAATTCCCAATTATTGTTAGAAATTCAGTCGTGTCTTGTATTCCTGATCTAGCTACTCTTAGTAATGGCTGCAGATATTCAGTTAAAAATGCTGAAAGGGATTCTGCCAGGGATCCTATGCCAGACACTATTGGCCTGTCAGGTGGCTTTTCTAAATTTTTGTGAATCTTGGGAAATAAATAAAGGATTTGTTACTGGGGGCCATCCACTATTAGATGTTGTTTGGTCTGTGGTGAGATTACTCCCTCCTCGCATGCCAGATCTAAAAATGTGTCAATCTCTTTCTTGAAATGAAAGGTGAGGTTGAGTGGCATGGGCATATAATGTCTAGCATCTCTTAACTGCCTATATGCTTCTGATATATAATGTTCAGTATTCATGACCACCACTGCCCCACCTTTGTCCACTGGAATAATGATAATATTTGTGTTATTCTTCAAAATTTTAAATGCCTGTTGTTCCTCAGCTGTCAAATTTTGATTGAATATCTTAGCTTCACAATTCTTAAAGTGTAAATCTTTTATAACTGATTCCTGGAATATTAATACATATTTATCCACTGGGGCATAAATTTAGGCTTTTGAAAATGAGTCAGTAGATCTTTGAGCCCTATTCTGAGAACCAAAATACAATTTTAAATTAAGTATTTGACAAAATGTTAACAAATCATCCACCACACTATCTTTATTAACAAAAAGCCAGGAATGTATTTAAGCCCTTTATTCAGCAATTGTTGTTCCACTTCTGTTAAAGTTACAGAGGAGATGTTGTGAACATTGTACACTGTGTTCACTGATGTCCCAGAGTCTGTAACAACATTTGTACATTATTTATATTTGTTATGCTTTCTACCTCCCTGTGTCATCTGGACCTAAAGGGTAGTCCATACCCCATTGCTTCTTTGAAATGGGTGACCCCTGAGTAAGAACTTGTTCAACATCTGTGACTGATGAATCAACCCCCGAGGTACTACTATACTCTACACCAGATTTTTTGAGAATTGGCCTAGGTCTTTTTCTTTTTGTTCTAACTACTTTACCCCCTGCCTCGGAAAACTTAACACTTTTCCGAAGGGCAAAAGGTTTCCTTGCTCATAGTCTATAATGCCACAATTAAACTTTTGAGTTTTTTTATTTTTTAAAGACTTCTCTAATGCTAGCAAATCCTTGGTCAATTTAGTTAAACAAACCTGATATTGGGTTTATCCCTCAAATTGTTTTAGTTCCTCACAACCTGTTGTACATCTACACAATTCTTATCAACCATTCGCTCATAATACGATGACAAAATATTGACAAAGGTCATCGATGCATCTTACTGTGCTTGTGCCCATTCCTGAGTCAGTATGTCATCTGCCACACTCACATAAGGTGCTGTCCGAACCCTTAGGCCTCTTGGTGTTATATTTTTAGCCTGATATGCTTTGAATAGTTTCAGATGCCACACATTGGTAAGTAAAATAGTCATGGCCTTAGTTAGTTTGCTAATCCCCACATTGGTCAACCACATGATGGACACCTGTGTCACCCTTTTGCTCCCCAATCCTATCTAATCCAAAAACATGTAAATCGGGCTTGTCAGCAGGCAAGCCTTGCAATATGGTGACCAGATCCATCTTCAAGAGCAATCATATTTCCTCCCAAAGTGTAATACAACTTATTCGTGCTTAAAAAATCCCACAGTGAGACACCTTTATACCTTTATATACTGCATTAATGTGTAACACAACACTAACACTAAAATGATCTTCACATCACTTGAGATTTAGTCCACCTAATACAAGTTTTTTTAGATTTAATTCCTTCCCTATATTAAAACAATTGACAACAGTGTTTTGGCCTGTGCGTACAAAACTTCAAACAATACTGCTTGTAGAGTACTTTACACAGATCTTTAAAACTTACACTCTTGTTTGGCCTCAATATTACCTTACAACCAACTATAATATAATAAATCCCCATATGTGTTATACCTTATGTAAGCCCTACCGTTGAAATACATTGTACAAATTTTGCCCAAAAACCAAACCCATGTGAAGCATCTAATGTCTCCCTTCCAAACAAAAAACATTTGAAAGTATTGGGGACCAAAAAAACAGTTGTTATATGTACTACCAACCAAAAAAACTGGATTCACTGATGTGTTGACCAGATTCCATCTAGATATTATTAGCCCTAGGGCCATAAATCAACAACACTTTCATACAAAAAAAAAAAAAAAAAAAACATTTTAAATCCCAGTCCCGAACTCAGACAAGCCTTCCCAGCTCATCATCTCCATATCCACAGCTGTTATGTTCAGGTTCTGCTCATCCAGCGGTCAACCCCTATAACAATTTAATTTCTGGCAGTTGTTTTATATCACCACAAAAATGTCGCAAATAATTGTTCAAGCAGTCAAGAGTTCAAAGGGCTAAACTAAGTATTGCAGATACACAAATTGAGTTTCTAACACAACATATATGACCTTCTGGTCTGCTCCTAAACACAAGTCCACAGACCTTTAAATAAGTTTGTAATGCTCCATGATGTTGTGACCACAGTCTGTTTTTGCCTTGCCGCCAAATGACATATCACCAATATTTTATGACAAAAAAGTATAGCTTGAAGATGCCATGCAAGCTCATTCATTGTAAATCAGTCTAACTCTTCCATAAATTTCATTCACATACAAATACTACAAAATTTGCTGTATTGCTAGCAAATGAAAAGCCCTCATATACAATCGTTTATCGACCAAAACCAAATTGAAGCAACAACATTAACAGCCAGGCCCAACATACGCAACCCTTCAGTCCACCTAAATGTCCTCCTCCACAGGCCCCTGTAAAGTTCTTTGGCCAATAGTCATTAGCTTACACTAATGGCAAAAACCAGGCTTCAACAAATCTATTTGGTCTCACCACTAGATGATATTTCACCAATCCCTGGTACCAAAATGATAGTACTTACATACTTTGATGTCCCATTCAAGTACATTCCTTTCCAAACAGCCCCAGACCTAAATAAGCTTAGTCCATGTTCTGTTGATATATCGCCACAATTATTATGTCATCTGGCAAAGGCAAAAAAACACAGACAAATAGTCACAGTTGTTCGCCTGCCAAAACAAGCATATTTCTGAAGCCAACATCTTAATGCCTCATTGCAGCAAAGTTCATATATATCTTCCAAACCGTTATATACATACCACACATCTGCACATCCATGACTCTTCAGTCCCATTCTCTAATATACGATAACTTGCTGTTCTCCGCGGCATAGACCACAACAACCAGACCGTTCTCTCCTTGCCCTTATTGGGACAATATTGGTTGCACTAACATCATGGAACAAAAGGATTTTATCAATGAGTTCTCCCTCACCTTATACACAGGAAACTGCACTTCCAGATGATGGCGTACACATATCAGCATTCCGGATACTCTGTTGACCATCCCATATTATAATGGTCATGATCCAAACCTCACATACTCAAACGCAATCCATAATATTCTTAAAGCAGAAGAGCAGGACTCATACAGGGTGGCAAAAACACATCAAATATTCATTTAGACGTAGTCCCAACAACAAAAAACTGTTTTTTCTTCAGTGATTCAGCCATAGATTTAAACAAACTGCTTACGCAGAGGCCCACAGCGAGGAGAAATGGTAATTGCACCCAAAAACACACCACAGACCCAAAATTCTCAAATATCAGTCAAAAAAAGCATAGTCAGTACCATGTAAGCATGATATACATTCAACAGTTTAAAGTAAGTTGACCAGTAATTAGAGAATAGACACAGTCAGAGTATAAGAGAGTAGTAGGTACAATAGGTAGATAGAGAGAGGGAAGGAAGTAGATACAATAGAGTTTATAGAGCAAATCTAAAGCAGATAATGACAGTGTGTTGCTAGATAAGAGAAGAGAGACTTTGAAGGAGAAGAGATGTGTTTAGAGGTATGGTGAAGGAGAGGTGGAAGTTAGTTAGGTGGGAAGGAAGAGGCTAAAGGAAGAGGTTTATAGATAGTAGAATGTAAGGTTTATGGAGTGATGTGAATTTTTTTTAATAGGTGAAGGAGAAGGAGGGGTGCATTTTAAAGGCAGAGGAAAGGGAGGGACAGAGATAAGGGGTTTAGAATAAGTTTATGGATTAGTGTTTGTTTGTTGTAAGATTAGTTGGGGTAGGTGCATTTTTAATTACAGCTTAAATGAGGACAGAGTTTGGTTTTTGAAATAAGATGGCTAATTCTGTAGTTGGGTGTAGGAAGGCAGTAAGCATGAAGAAAGCTTTTATTTTGTTAGTAAGTAAAATTTATATTAGGAGAGGGTTTGAGAAACCAAGAAAGAGGAAGGAAGGAGAGAGAGAGATGGGACTGTTTGATGTCAGTTAGTCTGTTCATAAAGCATGCCAAGTTTTTGATGTGTTTTTTTGTTTTTATGTGTTACCAAGAGCTAAGTTCTTTTTTTGTGTATATTTGGAGGTGTTTTTTTTTAGTTTTATTTGGAAAATTTTTCAAAGGGTAGGTTGTTTTTGATAGTTTTTGATGGAGTAGTATGTCTGGATGATATAACTTTTGATGGAGTATAGTTAGTAAGATTTTAGTTATAGGCATTGGATAACATCCATTGCTCTGTGGCACATAAGCTTGGTGGGTAAGTTGCATCCCTTAGGGTGATTAAGAGGCAGAACAGATGATAGTAGAATCAAACAGATGGGGATAGAATTTTAGTGATGGGAAGAAAAAGCATATCAGATGATTGTAGAGAATATAAAAGAGCCTATTGAAGGGGTACAGCTTGTGGCACTCAGTTGGGTTGAAGGAGAGGGGTGCTAAGGAAGGGGGCTGTTTAAGGGGAGTGTAGCTTTTTCAAATTAAAAGGAGAGAGAGTTTTCAGAGACCAGAAGGAAGAAGGAGGAGGAAGAAGATTTGTGGGAGGAGAAGTTTGGTTAAGAGATAGTGTTGAGATAGTGAGAAGGCTTTGGAGAGGTACAAAAGCAAAGGAGAGGAGGGCATTTATTTACAGTTGATTTACAGTTTCAAGGAAGAGAGGAGGCAGTCATAGGTATATGATTAGGTCTGAAACCATGCTGTGGCTGTAGGGGTAAATGTTTGGAGGAGGGGTGGTGGAAAGCTGGAGTGGGACACATTTTTTTTGAGTTTAATGGGGGGGACATGATGGCTATAGACTAAAATTGCTACTGTGTGTTGTTTTCCCCCCTTTGTGTAGATAGTATATAAAAAGCTTGTTTCCAGATTTGGGGAACTATGCATTCTTGTAGGGTTAGTCAAGATGCTAATGGGGTAAGCAAGTATATTAGCGCTGCCACACTGAGAAAGTAGAAGGGGATATTGTCAGAGCATTGGTACATGGTTTCAATTTCATCCAACCTTCTTTTATTGTGGCAACACCATAAAATTCTGATCGGTTTTGGCAACCTTGCCCTCTTCAGTGATAAATACACAAGCACAAATCACTGTTACTTATACCATGATTATCATTACACCATGATGCATCAACATTTAAAGCAACAGCAACCTCAATTTGTCAGCACTATAGTCATACACATATATTACATGTGGTCATTAAGCCCTGGAGAAAACAAACCTCCAAGTTTAATGATCCAGCCCCACTCCTTTTTATTTAATATTACATGACACCCCAATTTATTTGTCCTGTCCCTCCATACTTTATCAATGATCATGAAATGGGGTAATAGGGACCAAGGTACCAGACAACAATGTAAGTTGACTGGTGAAAGAGTTTTTGGATCATTCCCATGTGGGCATTGCTCATTATGTAAACATATGTTGAAAACAAAACAGTTTTCTAGTAAGAATACGAGTAGAGTATATGACATAAGATTTTTTGCAAATTGTGGATCAGATTGGTTGGTGTACTTAGTGACATGCTCATGTGCTGCCTTCTATGTAGGGCAGACTTCGAGATCTATGCCTGTTCGCATATCTGAACACTTTAGCGATATTCAGAATAAATGTACATCAAATGTCCTACACAAGCAAACACTCAAACACAATAATGCCAAGTTTCATTTTATGATCATTAATAAAGTATGGGGGGACAGGACCAATAAATTGGGGGTGGCATTTAATATTAAATACAAAGGAGAGGGGCTGGATCATTAAACTTGGGGGTTTGTTTTCTCCAGGGCTTAATGACCACCTGTAATATATGTGTACGACTATAGTGCTGACAAATTGAGGTTGTTGTTGCTTTTAATGTTGATGAATCATGGTGTAATGATAATTAATCATGGTATAAGTAACAGTGATTTGTGCTTGTGTATTTATCACTGAAGAAGGCAAGGTGGGCGAAACCGGTCAGAATTTCATGGTGTTGCCACAATAAAAGAAGGTTGGATATGCTTACATGGGGCTGGCTATGCTTTTTTTGACTGACTTGAGAATTTTGTGCCTGTACATCAGCCTTACTTGCCGGGGGGGGGTGTTTTTGGATGTAAATCCTAATATATCCACACACAGTCATGGATTATTACTTAATCATCATATCTTAAATCCCTACTAACAAACATGGACTTATTCTTGGGTACTTCAACTTAAAACTTCCTAAACCCACTGCATCTTTACATTTCACAGTTCTTAGCTGGCCTCCAACTCTTGCAAAAAGTAACTGAACCTATCAAGCTTAATTTTAAAACCAATCACCATTCACTTTTGACCTCATTATTACATCCCACCCTGACATCATCTAATCTGTCATCAATCACCCGCCCACCTTTATTGACCACTGCCCCTTAAACTTCAGCATATAGAATCTGAAAATAAAATACCCACTTAAAACATATTTCCTTTAGGCCAAGACCTCTTCTACAAATTCCCAAACTACAGGTGCAACTTGCCACATTTGACTGGTACCCTTTCCTCAGCCTCATTAATCCTAACTCAGTTAGCAACCGTCTTATAGAAATGCTACTTGAGCTTCAAAACACCTACTTCCCTTTAATCAAACCTCTAATGGAACTTCATAATGAAGCTTGGTAAGACTGGAAAAAAAATCCCCTCTTTCCATTATAGGCAGCACTACAACAAATTGCAAAATATTAATAAAAAATCAATATTGAGCCTTACAGCTATCTCAAGTCAAAACAAATGTCATTCAGTTAGTCTACCAAACAATTTTTGGTTAGAAATAATTAACATGTTGCACAGCAATCCACCTAAACACTTCTCATCTTCTGGCATCATTACTTGCACTTTCAGTAATCTTTCTCCTATTGATTTCCTCAAAGAATTCTTCAATCATTTATTCCCACTTTTATTTCACCTTCATCAACAGAAGCTCACCCTAATCTCCCAGAATTCCCCCTTTTCTTTCTCCAAAATTACAAGCAGCCAAATTGTTCGTATACTTGAAAAAAAATTTGCTGGACTCCTCCATTTGGCCTGACAACATTTTCTCTTGGTTCATCTACTAATGTAGAGAGTTCATAGTGGCAGCCCCAGAAAAAATATCTAGAACCTCAGCATAACAACAAATGCTAAACTCACAATCCGTAAACCTTCCTTTATCAAATCTGCTACCAAAGACACCAAACTTTCTTCAGTTACCCAGTTCCATCTTATCTCATCTCATTTCATCTCTAACCTTCCTAACCTGGACAAAATGTTTGAAAAACTAATTTGCTTTCCTCCTTCCTAGACATATGCCACTTACTATTTCTAGAACAGCATAGTTTCTGTCAAATGCATAGCTGACTCACCTATCACTTGGTGCTGGTCTCTGAAATGATACCCAACTACCTCAGCTCTTCAAGTGGAAAGCAAAAAGGTCTTTGCCTTTGTTGAAAGACAATTAGTACTATATCTGCTTCCATGAAATCCATCCCCTTACTCATCAAAGAGTGAAAAAGGACTTTCACCTCTACAGCAGTCAGATCCACTCCCCCACCCTAGCTATTCATGTGAAGTGCAAAATCAGACTTCTTCGGCTGATTTGTGCTTCCTACAGATAGATTTCCCTCCCTCACCTGTGAGTTGTAACTGAACAGCAAAAACAAAAAGACAATGGAACCATGGACTGAAGTGCCTTTAGCCTTTCAGTGAGAAACAAATAAAAAGAAAATCTGGCTTCTGTTCACATAGAATCATCGTAACTGTACTGCTATCCTTCACAGATGGCATACTCGTCAACATAAATACAGTTGACATTGACCTAACTCAAGCATTTGACTTACTTAATCATTCCATTTAATAACACACCTAGAATACATTGGTATCAGTTCAGAATCCACCATGTTGTTCAAAGATTTCTACAGCAGATTTTTCAAAGTTAAAATAGGCTTCTCCTTATCCAATACAGCCATCAATCACTTAGATGTTCTTCAGGATGTTACTCTTTTCTTTTTACTTTTCTCCATCTTTACTAATAAATTCCCTGTCAATCCCTCTTACCTACAGCTCTTTTTATATACAGATGATATGCTCATTTTTATATTCAGCCCTAACTTCAGCTTCATCCAAAACCAGCTTTAAGCAGACCTCTTGCAATTGAAGACATGGCTCTGTAGCAATTAACTACTGTGAAACTCCAAAAATACAAAAAAATGTTATTTGGTACTAAGAAGAAATTTGTTAAAGTCCCTAGCTCATTACTAATTAAAGATATAGACAACAACCTCATCAAGTTCATCACCTCAAATAAATGCCTAGGCATCTGGCTAGACCAGTCTCTTAATTTCCATGACCACATTCAGAAAGTCAACACCAAAGTCAATTATCTGCTATTCTGGGCCCAAAAGATATCACACTTCCTGTTTCAACTTGCAACAGCTGCTAAAGGCAAAGCGTTATTGCTCGCTCAGCTGGAATGAAACCTACCTCTGTTCACCACAGCCTCAAAGAAAAACACTAATACTTTTCAAACTCTTTTGACCAAGATCTGCTGCTTCACTGCTTACTCACTGAAGTGTGAGCATTGTTGTGACACTCAAAAAAGCCAAATAGCTCCCAATTCAAGGCAGAACCAGCCCCTTCCTTGGATCCATCTCTTTAAACTTCTACACCAAGACACACTTTCACTTCTCACAAAGAGACAACTTCTACACCAAGACACACTTTTACTTTTCACAATGAGACTCATTACATGTAATCAAAACTACAACCTTAGAAGTCAAGCCTCTAATTCCCACTGTCTACTAACCCCAGCTATAACACTACAATCCACTGACCACAGTTCTCCATTCTTGTCTCTAAACTCTGGCAATCACTGCCACCCAGGATTACTGATTATACAGACTGCAATCAGTTCAGACTTCAGTTCAAACATTGCCTCTTAGAACAATTTAAGTGCAAATACCAAATCACTGGCCTTATCAACTAGTCATTAATTCCTCCTTCTAGTATCTTACTGACTGCTCAATAAATATTTCTGGCTGGTTTATATAACGTAATCCTACCCTTTCTATTTTCTTCTATTTCACTTGCATGTCAGTCACTAATTCTCACTTATTTCTTGTATCTTACACCCACACTACAAAGTTTACCCATTTCACTCATATAATCCTTTATCTTTTTACCATAACCATAGTTGCTTTGACTTGTAATAAAATAGTAACATTCAAAGGTCATGGGCTGGAGTTTAACTAGAGTTGACTTTGGATTGAGTCTGTAAGCTTTTAATGAGTTACTTCTTGTGGTGCAAGGTTTGATTCCATAAGTCATCATTTGCCTAATGTGTGACCTTGAACAAGGCATTTAACTAGATGGTACTTTAGGGAAAATGGGAGTCTGGGCTAGTCTAATTAATGGTCTCATGGAGTGCATACCTAGTAACAACCCATGAACCTATGAACCATACCTTTCTACCTTCCTTAAGTTTCTGTCAAACTTACCTGCCTTACTCATCACCTGTCCTACTCATTCCACTATTTTTGAACCATAACATTTCTAAGGAAAAAGTTCTAAGCAATGTGCCAACTTAATCATGAATGACAACACTTGCACCCAGTCTGAAACTATAGCAAACATTCTAGCTGACAAGTTCATTTCAAACCTCACCCCCATCACCCACTACCACACCCAAAGAAATGCCTGCAACCATCCTCCTACAGGTCATTACAGAGGAACAGGTCCTTGCTGCACTTGCTAAAGCCAAAAACACAGCCTCCATGGGTCTTGACAACATTCCAGGATGCTTCTTCAATAGCTTAAAATAGAATTTGTCAGGATTACTAAAACCTTTAATCACAGCTTCTAAACAGGCTTTGTCCCAGAGGAATGGAGGACTGCAGCAGTCATCCCTCTGCACAAGGGGTCTCATCAAATGACAAGGGAACTACAGACCCTTAAGCTTGCAAGTCTTATCTGCAAGGCATGGAGAGAATTATCATGGACTTGATCAATTAACAACATATAAAATCTCCAAACATTGGACCAGACCCAATTTGGCTTTGTCAAAGGGAGGTCTTGCCTGCTCAGTCTGGGGGACTTCTATGCACACTGTTTATCTAGATATGGCCAAAGCTTCCAACACAATCCCCCACTCAGGGATCATAGATAAACTTAATGAGTTAGGCATAACCCCCTACATTGTCAGATGGAATATTTTTAAAATAATAAATCACACTCAACCAGTTACAGAATGAATTAATCAAATAAAGCAGGACACACTTAACTCATTTTGTAGCGAGCATCTACAAAGGTGACCATGCTGTTTACTGCTTCTCACTTGCAGTGATAGTTATCTGGACTGCGTTGCCCCATTCAAACCTGCAATGCTTAAAATGCAAAATATATGCAGGGCTGTTATTCCAGTGTTAGAAAGTTATTTTATCTGAGACTGTAAGGTAAAAGAATGTGTTATTATTTTAATTTAAAACATTCTTCTCACATTAAGTTTTCTTTGAATCTTTGCAGCAGGCAGTTGCTGTCCAACCTGACAACAGTTAGGAATTTGACACCTCTTTAATTGATTGCTGATATCAATTAATGTTTTAATCCCCTCACTTCCCAAAATATTTGATGTTATGAAACCATGGGCAGTATTCATGAAGGCTAACATGAAAAATAACACTGTGTTAGCCTTCATAACACTGTTTTCCCATACTAAACCCCGTTCCCTATTCAGGAACAGAGCTTAGTTTATGTGGCATGGCGCACATGCATGCAGAAATGTTCTGAGGGCCGAAAACCCATGGTGGTATGCAAATGAAGTGCACACCTACATGCAAATGAAGTGCACACCTATCACCCCAGCCCAATGTTATCCAGTAACAAAACCAGGTTGCGATTCAGCAACGTGGTGTGAGTCCATGTTAGCTCCGTGGTATGTATGGAGAAATTTTCCCCATACATAAGCTAACATGGAAGCTCAACAAGGTGAAAGCCATTAAAACTTGGCTTTCCTTAATTATATTTAAATTCTAGTTTGTGCGAAGTGGCATAGAACTTAAACTCACGCAAACAAGCCTATTTAAAAGGATATATATATATATATATATATATATATATATATATATATATATATATATTATTATTTTTTTTATAAAAGAGTAAACTGTTAACAGGGAAAAGTCCCCTTTAATATGTAAGAGCCATGCTATCCACCTTCAACATGGTCAGAGCCATGTTGTATCCATGTAGATAGGATGGAGTGGGCGTGGTGGGCAGTAGACATACCTGAACTGATCTGGAGGTGTAGAAACAGTGCTGCACCACCATGTAAGCTAACACAGTTATAGGCAGCCATAGAGAGGAGCATGGGCAAATGGTATGTTATTTTTACTGGTTGTATTCTGGACAAAGGCAATACAAAAACTTGGGCAAAAGGCCAGAAATAGGGACAATTTCTAAATATTGCCCTTACACACTTAGAAAGTTGATAGAATGACAGGTTTTGCATTAACATGGATATTCATGAAGAGTATGTGGCCTGCACCTGACATGTTAATATTTAATATAGTGCTATATATATAAATGTAAAATGGTTGTATGTTTTTTTTTCCACTGGATTTAAAGTTTAAGCATAGCTGAGCGGGTTTGCATGGTGTGGCACTTTGCTCACCACTGCTTAAAATGGTATGAAGAACTATGTAGAAATGTATAGCTGAAATCTTCACTGGCAATTTAGCTCAGTGGTTAGAGTTTTGCCTTTGTATGCAGTAGGTGCACAGTTTGAATACCAAGACAGACAATTCAGCTTTTACATGGGAAAGTATTGTTACATTTTTTTTTTAATGATGTAGTAATTGATATTTGTTAACCAGGGTAGTTTAGCTGGCCAACCTTCCAGTGTCAGTGGATATGTGCTGTGAAATCCCCCATGTAAACACAAGTGTCCCAGACAGTACAGTCACACCCCAAAGTAATGTAATCAAAGCACATAGGGGGCCATCATGTAATGTAAACTATATCCACTTAATAATATGTCAGTAAGGACTAATTAAAGTCCAATTCATTCATTTTTTTAAATGAAAACTGAGCAATGTTTAGCAGTGCTTAGCTTTGCCTAGTTTGTTTGAGCATTGCTAAGAAGTGTAAGTCTAAGCAGCATTCAGCCTAGCTAAGTGGGTTTGAGCAGTGCTTAGCACTGCACAAATCTGTTTAGCTGGGCTGAATGTTGCTTACAATTATACTTCTTAGCAATACTCAAACCGGTTAAGCAGAGTTATGCATTGCTAAGCATTGCTCAGTTTTCATTTAAAGGAAATTAACAAATTAGACATTAATTAGTCCTTACTGACATATTATTAAGTGTATATATTTTACTTTATATGATGTCCCCCTATGTGCTTTGGTTACATTACTTTGGGGTGTGACTGTACTGTCTGGGACACTTGTGTTTATATGGGAGATTTTACATCATATATCCACTGACACTATTTTATTATATCTCCTAAACTTATGCATTTTACTACATTATCTGTTCCTGTAACTTTAATGTATTGAACACTTGTGTGTAACTGAGGCTTTTATACTTGGGTCTCAACTGCAAATACACTTCTGGTCAAGATGGACCACCACAGTTAACATATTTCAATGTATACAAAACAAAACAAAAAAAAAACATTTACAACATTTCCCTATCATGTGTAAAAAGCTGAATGGTCAGGATTCCACCCTTGCACCTAATGTACAAGTGCCAGTGCCCTAACTATTCAGCCAGTGAAGATCTGCTGTTAACTGCTGTATATACATCTTTATTTTTGTTTAAGCATTGCTGAGCACCATGGCTCGCTGTGTAAACCTGCTCAACTATGCTGAAATTTGACCTTTTTGACAAACATTAAAAGCACTCGGTTTCTATTTTTAGATGTCTGGCACATGTTCCTTGCAAATGTCAATAACTACATTGGTAAATAAAATTAACATTAATGTATAAATGCTTTTTGATGTAAAAGTGGAATAGTCTGTCTTGGTATTTGAACCGTGCACCTACTGCACACAAAGCCAAAACTCTAACCACTAAGCTAACTCAGCATTCAAACTTACAGCTATACATTTTTAACTAGCTCTTCAAAGATGTTTAAGCACTGCTGAGCAACCCGCCCCAGTGTGCCATCCCACTCAGCAACACTTAAACTTCACATATAAATGGAAAAAAATATAATACAACCATTTTAAATAGATTTTTGGATTATTCTCACTTTCCAAGGTTTAGCGCCACTGCCCGTCATGGCGTGCCATGCAAACTAAGATTTAAATGGGAAAAAAAGTTAAATTTATTACATTTACGTACATTTACAGTACATAATATTTATTTCTACATAAAAAGTAACTCAGGAAACATAACTAGCATTGGTAAATCATTCAATTAATGGTTTACTAATGCTAGCTTCCATCTACACACACTTCACTGCTTACATGGAAACTTGTTACGTGTAAGCAGTTGAAAACTCGTTCATGTCAGTACATGAACTAACTGCTCACACTGTGTAGAAGTCATAAAGCCTATTAATAATGCAGGGATCATGTAGTTTATATAGTGCTACAGACAGCACAAAAAGCCTTTGTGTAGGGTCTACACGAAGCCTACATGGACTTTCATGAATACTGACCCATGTGTGCCCTTAGAGGTTTTCTCCAAAATCATGTTTTTGAAATTTATTCCATATGATTTTCAATATCTTCAAAATGGTGAAAATTACAAAAAAGTGTAAAAGAAGAAGATTTTGTTCATTTGTTTATGAGTTTCCCATTGGTTGAAGTATCAAAGGACTATCTGGTGAAAATGATTTTTAAAAGACATATTTAAAATTATTTTGGTAAAAATAGTAACATTTTGGTTAACTGAAGGGGTGCATCTCTATACGTTCACATGATGTATAAGGTATTCATAAGAACATTCTTCAGCTTTTTGACTGCTTCCCAGTTTTACATGTCAAGACTGGGTAACATGTTGCTGATTTCTAATATAGTATACAATGAACAAATTATGTATATAGTATTTTCACAATATGTTTGAACAATGGTATTAATCTATAAAATCATGCATGCTAGATGACAGGTAACAAAGATAAACTTCTATAGTTTAATGTTGTGTATAAGATGGCAGCATTACTTCGTCAATACATCACATAACTCTGATATTCCTGCAGTTATGAAACTATTGCTAATATTCATAGATATGTTACCAAATACTTTTACTTCTATATTTTTTTAGGTTACTCTCCATATTTTAAAGACATTTTTACAAATAACCACTGCTTGCATATCATCCCCAGACATGACAGTATCACATTCTTTTTCTGCATTATTAATGCAAATACGGAAGTAAATCAGATTTTTCATAATGTTTTACAAACTTTCTTTAGTAACTCAGCCCCTGTGTATGTCACATTGATGAGTTCACTGTGCATGCATACTAAACCATTCCAGCTTGTAAATGACACCTTCTTAGTTAATGTATGACAGCATTTTTGAGACATTTGTATTACTTAGACTATTGTCAATTTGAATAGCTTGATGTCAAATAAAAGTTATATCTTTGAACATATTTATTTGCAACTTCTTTTAGTGTCTTTCCTAGTCTAACACACACTATTT
>NC_056730.1:170800513-170831285 GCF_019279795.1 Protopterus annectens | reverse complement strand
ATTTTGTTCCACAGCATAGGGAGTCTCTGGGTGATGAATCTGTCCCTCCAGCACGTTCTATTTATAACCGTGTCAAGGTTTAAGTCTCCGCCCTTGTGGTTCTGAGGATCTAGATTTTTTGAGGTGAAGCATATTCATCAAATCTGGGTTTGACATGGCCTTATATGTCAGGCACAGGTCACCTCTGAGCAAGCGGTATGAGACTGAATAAAGCTGGAGTTCTTTCAGTCGGGCAGCATAAGACATATTTTTGAGACCCTTTATCCTTTTGGTGAGGAACTTTTGGGGCCTTTCAAGCTGCATCAGGTGTCTGGTCAGATACATTCCGAACGGGGCATTGTACTCAATCATAGGTCTAATGAGTGATGAGTACAGGGGGACGATGACCTCCCTTGATCTAGATGTGAATCCCTTCATGATCAGGTGGGCGATATAGAAGGTTTTCCTAACTACTTTAGCAACATGAGTGTCCTGAATGGAGCTGTGACATTTGCATTGTGCATAATAACACTGAGCTAAAAAAAAAAACTGAATACACAATATAAGAATGTTAGCAACATCAGGGTATTACAATGTGCTTGTGACATAAAGCAAGATATAGCATTTTAGTATGTCTGCATAGACCAACAGTTACCACAATACTGCAGAAATTAAGATTAGTAGCATAGCACTAACAGACAAGAGCTGTGACATTTATTGTTGCCATTTGTAATTAAAACGGAGAACACATGTTTAACAGTATCAATACATTACAGTGGAGCTATAGCCTAAAGATTAAACTGTGGTGTAGAAAGAAGGGTCATTCACAGCATATATATAACAAACTGGAGCTGTGATATTTCTTGCCATTTAGAACAGCAGAGGAAACAAATACAGAAAAAACACTTTGCAGTATGAGGGTATTATAGTTGAGCTATGACAGTTTGTATTGTTGTGTAAAGCAGCAGAGAGATGAAAAAGGCAAAAAATGGAACTCATACATAGCAATATGGGTATTAATAGCATAAAGATACCTCAGTGGAGTACAAAGAAAATCCATTAGTACTATATCATAAAAGAATAGAGCTGTAATACAAAGGAAGCATAACACAAAGCCAGGGTATTATAATGAAGCTGTGACAGAAAACAAGGTGCAGCATTTTGAAAATGTATGCAGAGACCATCAGTTAACACAGTGCTGAAGAAAGAAAGATAATCACCAATTATTAAATCATTATTAGTCATCTAAAAACACTGACCCTCAGAAAAATAAACATCAAAGTTTGAATGTACTACATTCTGAATGTACAACACACCAAACTACAAATATCAGTACACTAAAAAAGCCATTAAGACATACTGAAGAAGTTTTTTTTTGTACGGGGTGCAAGCCCTACTGAACTATTTCATAAGGAGACCAAGCCCCCACCCCTGGAGATAAATATACCAACTCACCACTTGTACCACTCAAGGAAGAGTGAAATTTCCCAGAAGGCAGCATTCAGTACAAGTCCAGACTTAACATTGCTCTGACAATGAATCCCAGCATTCTATCTGCTCCATGGACAGCAGTACTCATCCCAACATATGATATGGCAAATACTTATATTCACCAAACACAACATATGAGAAGAGCAATAACCAGCAATATTACACTTGGTGACTATGCACCCTGGCTGTGTTTCTCTCACTCTCACAAATAAGCGCTGACTTTTTGTTCCGTCAACCTTTCCACCTTCACTACTGACTGGTTGATCTTATCAGTATTTGAACTTGTCCAAAAATGCCTTAGCAACATAATGTTTCTGTGGTCTGTCAAGCCCCTGAAGCAAACTATATTGAAAAACATGCTGCTCATGAAGGGTTTCAGTCCTGGTGGTTAGACTATTTCACGTTTCCATTAATATACAGTATCAGCAGAGCTTGCAGGGTATCAGAATGATAACTTTTCAATGCTGCACTTGAGTACCTCAGGGAGCAGTAGATGAGGAGAGTAATTAATGTTTGTTCACTGAGTAGTGTTTGCAAATGAGTAATAGCTTTTGCCAATAGATATGTCCAGTCATACTCCTGTAACTCTCTCTTTGCTGCACAAATGATAAGAAGACATGTTCAACACTATGATTTGAGCCTCTGCTACAGGGCCAAACATACTCTGATCCCACACTGAAGGATTTGTTGCACATTTGCAAAACACATAGAATCAGAATTACCTGATCTAGGGACCTAAACCTCATCTGCAACATAAATAGGGTAGATGGAAGGGCAGGTATGTGTCACAGAGACTAGCCCTTCTTTGGAACAGCTTTCCATCCATGTGAAACAGAATTCTTCCCTAACCTAATACAAGGATAATTTGGGCCAGTGAACTGGAAATGTGAGATTTACCCCTGGTCTTACACCTATATCACTGGTAAACATAGACAGTCTGTGAAACCTTAAACATCCATGTCCAAGTTTACATATAACTCTTAAAATAACCCTAGGACATTGAAACCTGTCAGATACATTTGGGAAGCATGGTTAGGCTTAACATGTTCCCCTAAGAACCTATGATGGTATTAATATATTGCACTGTGAAGCAGGAATATGATTGATTGTGGAGATGTACAGAATTTAAACAAAATGGGAGGAAACCATAGAAATCACAGGCTAAATGAAACACCAGCAATTACTTTTACATTAAATTATTATAAAATTGTAAAATAAATGACTAAAGAACTGCTGATTAATCAAAACCACAAGTGGGAATAAAATACGTTTTAAATGATTGAATGTGGGGAATTGCTGTCTCAGGAAGTAAAAGATCCACAGTAACAGCTCAGTGTTGTTATATCTTTCAGCTTTTCCCGGTTAGGGGTCACCACAGCGCGGAACCGTCTCCGCTTGATTGGATTGGCTTTATTTATGTGCGTTAGCTGCCCCCCCTGCTACACAATCAATCAACGAGAGAATTCATTCACGCATCACACAGAACAGGAAGCGCTGAGAATCGAAACAGGACAGCATCTTACTATACTAACAAGAGACACACCGCAGCAGCACCACCACCACAGTACAGTAACAGCTCAGTGTAATGGGATATATTTAGGAGAGTTTTTATGAAAACATCTTGTTTTAAAATAGTACTCTTACAGATAGCATATTAAGCTACATGTATACTTTATTCTGCTATATGTAGGCATAGTATGCACTACCTGAAGAAACATAATTAATCTAAACTGTGAATGAGAACACTTTTTTCAAGTGTTATGGGAACTTGATTATATGTATATACCCTTCCAGACTGCATGTCATCTTGGATTTACTCCTGAGTTTGCTGATGTTAGAAGTAATGCATTATTTGAAAACCATAGTAGGATGGTAAGACCTCACTTGTCAGTGCATGGACTTGCCACACCCCCCTACAGAATAAAGGATACATTAATACAAATAAAATTTGAATGTGTAATATATCTTCTTTTAGTATCAAGGGTTGTGCAAAACCAATGTGAAATTGACATCCTTGAAAACTAATCAGCCCACAATATGTGACACCAAAAACATAAAACTCAAGGATACAGAGTATGAGGTATATATCTTAGCACATCCAAAGATGAATGTTGATTAGCATATCCAAGCACAGGACATATCATTTCCTTCTCTTCTCTTTAGGACAAAGAATATCCAGATGACAAAAACAAGCATTTGCTAATGTCAACAGTATGAGTCTGATGCCTTTTTTCAAATAACTTTTTATTGAGTTTTTAACTTTTCAAGCTTACATAAGTGTTTTCATTTTAAGTATAGTATACAGCATGCCTTGGTGGGATAGGGCATGGTGTATAAAGCCCTGGCTACTGCCCAAGTGACTTGAGAAGTTGAGATCAAGTGGTGGGGTCTACATCACTTCACTGAATGCTTAACTGAACAAATCGCTATTCGTCGACCCCTATTTGGTGAAAGCTCAATTAAGCGAATAATCATTTCAGTGAAATATTTCCTAGGGAAAGGATGTGGTTGGTCATCACTGGGGATTTGCCCTTTTCTCCACTGTAATGTGATCTCAGAGTTGATATATAGTTAGGGAGGCATTGAGAGTGTGGGAATTTTAAATTTTGCTACATTTGCTCTGGTCGGTAGCTAGCCTACTAGTTTTTTTTTCCCCTAGGAAATGTTTGGCTGGAATGGCTGTTCGCTTAATTGAGCTTTCTCTGATTTCAGTTTGACGATTAGCAATTTGCTCAATTAAGTGTTCGATGAAGTAATATAGACCCCAATTAGAGGCCCACGAACTTGACAGCAGAAATGTGGGGGGATGGGTGTGCCAATCCCTGGGGGAGAATAGATGCTCAGGCACACCTCTACAGTTAATCCCTGGTGGAGTCTGTGAAATTTCAAAAAGTACTGCCTAGAAAGGGGAGAAGGGATTTGGTTGAGGTGCATGTGGAGGGATGGATGATACTTCATGAAGCTCATTGTACTTAGCTGGATGTGGTGTGGATGGATGATACTTCATGAAGCTCATTGTACTTAGTTGCATGTGGAGGGAAGGACGATACTCCAAGAAGCTTACTGTACTTTATCCCCTTGGATGGCACAAATGCACAAATGGTGGGAATTAGGCCTTAAGGAAAAAATACTAGTTCAGAAGCAATATGACACTGCCCAGGGCTGCCTTAATATGTGCACTTGCTGCAAACGTAGACAGAGTTAGTCTGTGGATTGTCAAGTTGAGTTCAGTGGTCCTGGCAGATGAGGAGAGAAGCTGAAAGCAGCTGATGGTCAGCTGTGAGCAAGAGAAAAAGGTAAAATAAATAAAAATGTTATAAACTGTTAACTGCAATGAAATATATATATATATATATATATATATATATATATATATATATATATATATATATATATATATATTATGTAGATGAGAAAAAGATGGCAATCAAAAATTAATAAGTCTGCTTCCTATGCAACAACAACAAAAAGATAGTCTTAAGGTCAACATTTCCAGAAAATTATTTATTCAGAAAGCCACAAAACTTCTAAACTATGTCACAGGGTCATTGGTTCATAGTTAAGTTCTAGGCTAGTTCCCCTTGTGGGTCATTTTAAGTCTAGTCAGTTTCCCATTTTATGCTGAAATTAAACTATCCCATTTGGTTAGGGACTGTCCTTACCCATCCCTTGGTTGATAATTATATATTAACCCTAATGAGAATAACTGGGATCATACCACAGATGATGTGAGTAGACCCATGAGTGGGTAAAGCATTTAGGAGCAGTTTCTGCCCCTTAGTTGTTTAGGTCTCTTATTCTTTTAGTAAGGTATCTCTGTGGGTGTTCCAGTTTTTGCATGTGTGATGAAAATTATGTCTCAAGAAAATTTTGGGTGTGAGGAAAACCATGCACATTTAAATCATAAAATCTCTAACAAGTGATAGGAAGTAATGGGGGCAAATGAATGCTATATGAGAATTAGTCCCCTTTTCCTTAATCTAGCCAGCACATCATTCTGTACAATAAATCATAGCAGTTCAAATGTAGTAGCTGGCATAGCAGGCATCAACAAAATAACTGTATTTAAAACATGAGTATTAAAAAAGAAACTGCCAAAGTACATGACAAAAAGTTCAAATTTTAAATCATACCTTATAGGGATACTAAAGTGTGTGTCTGAACCTGATGCCATACTTTTGCACTAAAATAAAGAAAGAAAGCCTTTAGAAGCAGAAACAGGATATTGTCATGAAGGTACTCAGCCTCAACAATCTGAAAATTGTTTTAGACAAACTGTGATAAAGCAAGTAAACTATTCAGTAATCATTTTTAATAAAGGGTTCCACATTACTGAATAAGCCTTATTATACCATGATCCCCCCAAAACGTGCACGCTGATTGGCCAGCGTTGTAAATCGAGTTATACTAATGGAAAAAGGTCCGTCGCCCACTTTTTCCATTAGTATAACTCGCTTTTTAAACATTGTGCTATGTTAAATGGGTTTAACATAGCGAGGCAGCTTTAAAATAAGAAACGGAGATCTCCGCTACTTATTTTTAAGATGTTAAACCCATTTAACATAGCGAGACAGTGTTTAGCAAGATCTCCGCTATGTTAAATGAGTTTAACATATTAAAATAAGCAACGGAGATGTCCGCTTATATTTTAAAGTCTTGCTATGTTAAACTCATTTAACATAGCGAACACTAAAAAGCAACGGAGATCTTGCTTTCCGTTTGCTCACAGCTCTGATGTACTGCGCGCAGGCGCCAGTACATCAGAACTGCCATGGATGCCAGACATCTGCGAAGGGCAGTAAACAGGCATTATATTATGCCATTATTTAAGAAAAGTAATAGTTTCTTTCTTAAATAATGTCATCCTCAGGACCAAACCACGCCAACCGTGGTAATTAGCATTAACACCCAGGCATGCTATAATACTTTTGTTAATTATTAAGATAAATACGAATGGAAATACTTGGAAAGCAATCTCCTTATTCTAAGCTGATGACAGACTTTATCTTTTGTGGAAAAAAGATCCTGGTAACAATCCAAATATAAGCTTTGCACACGTGATGAACCATATTCTGAAATGTAGTTAATCCAACTACCACCAAAAACGCCAAAAACCACAATAACTCGGAACCAAAACCAGAAGCGAGATCCCAGGACACAGCTCCTCGAAGTAAAAAGTTTATTCAATACAAAGATGAATAAAGGGAAATAAAACCACCATTAATGCCTTTTTCACAAAATCATGGAACAAACAGCGTTTTCGTCAGGTTAATCGACTTCATCAGATGACCAGTACATTTACAACTCTCCTTTTTATAATAAAATCTAATAGCTCACTTAATCAATTAATCAATTAAAAACAAATTCCTTTTCTTAACTGTTCAATAAAACTTATTACAGGAAATTTAAGTATAAGGGTAAAACATGAAAAACTTTAAAAAATGCATATGTATTTGGGTTCAAAATTTCATACACAAATGAATGTTTGTTTCTTCCATCTTACTAGCTGCCTAGAATTAAATATGAAAATCTTTTCATAAATAAATTGATATTTAATTTAACATTTTTAATATATAAAGACTCTATTTAAAATGTTATTAATCGTATTAAAAAATCATGTATATAAAGCATAGACTCAATTCAAGGTTAAAAGGAACAAATACATGAAATATGTATACATAAAGGAACCATATATGAAATAAGCATGTATAGTGACATCTGGTGGTTGAATGCCCTTATTGCATCTTTTTCCTATAATTTAGCTGCTCTTAACCTAAGTAGTGGCAGTATAGATATTTTATCATTTAATCCTGGAAATTTGTCTGAATTCAAGGTCAACTGCCACCACAACTCTCTATATTCCACTCTGTCTTCCCAAGGACCACCCCTGATGTCTTTTTTAACTTGTTCAATTATTAAAAAATTGTATTTGTATTCCCTACATGTTTTACTGTGTTTGTAAAGTGCATTGCTTTCTTTGCCTGTCAATATATTGTACATATGTTCGTAAATCCTTCTTTGGAGAGCTCTCTCCATCTTCCCAATATAGAAGGAATTACAAACTTCACAAACAGCTAAATATATTATACCTGTAGTCTCACAATTAAAATAATCAGGACTGTATATCCATTTGTTTCTACTCTCTATAAAAAGTCCTTCCTTATTTAAAACATAACAACACTGTCTGCAACGTCCACACTTATATGTACCTTTTTTGATTTTGTTTTTATTTTTCCTATGGCCACATTTGGTTTCTAAAATAGTACCTAAACTTCGAGAATTCTTGTATATAACCTTCCTAGGGATGTTGTCCATGCCATCTATGTCTGTTAAACATGTGAATCTGTTCCACTCTCTAAAAAATATTTTTCTGATTCCATTATTCAACCCATTATATTCTAGGATCAGGGCCCGAGTGAAATCCTCACCCTTTTTGGATTTCTCATAATTTGAATTTGTACCACCTTCTCTTTCATCCCTTATTTCATCTGTCCCTTTACTACAATATATGGGGGCAAATCTATCTTTTCGTCCTTTCTCCACTTCTTTCCTAATTCCTTTGATAAATGACACAGGATAGCCTCTTTCTTTAAACATGTTTTCTAATAAATCACATTCATTCTTAAAATCAATATCTGAACTAGTCATCCTACTCCCTCGGACAAACTGCCCTTTAACAATGTTTTTTTTTACAGTGTTTAGAATGAGCACTTTGATAGTGCAGATAAGAATTACAGAAGGTGTCCTTCCTATGTATTTTGGTTTCAAATTTACTACCCACTTTGTACATTTCCAAATCCAAATATGTCATCTTATTTTCAGATATTTTGTGGGTAAATTTTAGAAAACAGGTAGTATTATTTATAATATTTTATAAACTCATCTAATTTATCTAACCTTGCTGTCCAAAAAATTATAATATCATCCAGGAATCTTTTGTAAAGAATCCAAGATGATTTGTATTCGGAGTCTATAATGTATTGCTCCTCCCATTTGGCCAATACAAGGTTTGCATAGGAGGGGGCACATGCTGCCCCCATAGCAACACCCTTGATCTGTTGGAAAAACTCACCTTTGAAATAAATATAATTGTATTTTAATACTAAGTCAATAAGCCATAGACTTGCTAGTTTATCTTTGTGTGTCATTTTCTCATATTCAAATACAATTTCCTCTAACATTTCTTTACCTTCCAAATAAGGGATGGAGGAAAATAAATCAACAACACCAATCGTGATGGATAAAATATTGTCCTGCCACTTACATTTATTAAGACATTTTAACAGGTCCCATGAATCCTTTAGTATACTTGTTTTATTGATCCATATGGGTTTTAATTTTAAATCAACATATTTGGCTAATGTTTGCGTCTTGGATCCTTCAGCTGATACTATTGGGTGGAGTGGGGGATCCTCCTTATTTTTATGTATTTTAGGGATCCCAAAAATCATAGGTATCCTAGGTTCATCAACTTTTAAAAATTTGTAACTTTTATGATCTATTAGTTCTTCCTGCAACGTATCATAGAGATCCAAATCAATCTTATTGTAGGAAATATTAATCTCATTTAAAGATGCAGTTACATATCTATCCTCTTCCCATAACAGGGAATACATCTTACTATCATACAACATATTATCCATAATAACGATACCTCCGCCTTTATCTGGTTTCATGACCCTTATGTCAGAGTTGTGTTTCATATCATACAACAATTCTCTCTCTTTTTTGGTTATATTCTTTTCCTTATTACACCTATTACTATGTTTCCTAATTTCCCCCTCCAAAATGTTCTCCAAATTTTTTAACTGTGGATGAAGTGGGGGCTTATAGGTACTTTTCCTTTTTAAGCCCTCATTAGGGCCACTATGCAGGTTAGGAAGGGAAATGCTGAAATTCACTTTCCTCAGGAACAGTTTAATATCAAGTATACTTTTAGTAACATCACCTTTACAATAAGGAATAAATTTTAATCCTTTGGAAAGTAAAGTGAAGTGTTCTTTTTTAATTATAACTTTGCTAAAGTTGTAAATAGAAAAATTGTCCCATGTATGACATTGTCCTTCAGCTACTATCAGTTCCTCACTAGCATTAACATTGTTAGGAACAGGGTGGGTTGGGAGGGTATTTAATATCTCCCCTCCCCCTTCTCCCTCCATTCCTCTGAAAATTTGTATATTGTGGGGCCTGCCTGTTCAGTAGCCTTTCAGACCTCCTTAAAGGGGGAAAAGCTTGATCATATTCCCTATCATACTCAGGATATAGTTCATCCCTATTGTCCGGTGCCTCCGGGTTAGGCTCCATATCAGGGTTATCCATTCTATCCTGATAATGTTTATAGTGACTATTTTGGTAACTAAAGCCTCGAGGTTTAGGGTAACAGGTCAAATTTTCATATTCTTTCAAGTCCCTTTGTAATTTTTTTATTTTCCTGTTGATTATATCATTACATTTTTGATCAATATCCTTTCTTAAGTCATAATACTTTCTCTTTTCATCCTATATTCCAAAAAATAAATCATTGTGCATGTACTGGTCCAAAATTTCTATATCTTTATGTAAAGCTTCCTGAACTCTACCATTTTCCTTAATGATTAACCTAAGCACATCAAGACCACATTTGTTAAAAACTTCACATAACTCTAAATAATACTCAGTGTCATATGCAACATTATTGGGAAATTTAAAAACTCGTAAGCCCTTAGGCACAATATTCCTAGATATACATTCCCTTAGATATTCATTCTCTATTTCCAATGATCTAAATTTGAACATTAAATTATTTAGGTGTTCCAGTTTATTTTTATAAGTGCCATCCCTAAAGTTCCGCTGTCCATATTCTGAAATGTAGTAAAAACCAATACATCAGTCACTGGATATGAGTCTGACACAGACTTACTTATAAAGCAATCTGATTTCACAGGCACCAGATACTTTTACTTTAGATGTCCTTGCACAATGCAACCTTTGTAAAAAGAGATGTCAAGCCACCCAATACATCTGATGATGGCTTTGCAAAAATGTATTCACATATGTAATAAGACATTTCTCCAGTTGGCGGAGACCTTTCCTTAACTCTGTAAACAAAGATTTGCAACTTCACATCTGACATATTAGGTGAATGAAAGATTCATACAGTTTTCAAAAGATATTTACCCTCAGAACAGGTTACTGTTTTGGATCAACTCAATATTCATCTTATTGTTTTATCCCACAAGCCCAATAACACTTTCCTTTCATTTTTTTTCCCTTTAAGATATCAACAGACCTAAACAAAAACAAAATAATTTTGTTGTACTATAACAGACTGTTGTCATACCTCTATCCAAACACACCTGAACTAAACAAGACTCACAAGAAACATTCTGTCACTCCTGGACTCCAGAGCTCTCAGACGTACTGCCTCCCACAGGCCTCTTCACATTCAAAATCCTTCACTCTTAACAGCATACCCGCAGTTTGCCACTATGGATTAAAATATTAAACATACTTAACTACAGAATGTCAATACATTGCATGACTGCAATCATCAAGGTATTTACCAGAAAAACATATATATTTTACAAGACAGATGAAAAAATAAAGGCCAGTATCATACACATTTTGAACATACAGCAGGTTACCAAAAATGGACAATATCACCAACTATATTCACTAAAAAGTTGATAGAACAGGTAAGCACTAGCTCAATTACCCTTGTGGGACCATTTTAAGTCTAGCTAATTTCCCTCAGAGAGAATTAAACCTGTACCTCTTGCCTGGGAAGTAAACACCTTAACCATTATGCAAGCCCTCTAAGTCATTGAAGATTGCAGTCAGTCAGTTACAGAAATTATGATATAAAATGGCAGGTAAGCACCTGGTGAGAACAGAGGGTAGACATGACAGGTGAAGGAGGAATAAGGTGATGCATTTAGTAGAAAAGCACCTGCAGTCAGATTTTTCACATTGTAGTCACCATAGATGTCAAGAATGGCTCCTCGGACAAGTGGGGTTGTGTGTATCCAAGATTATGTAGGTTATCTTCCAGAAATATTAAGCATAATCATAGAATTTTCTGAACAATGAGTATTAATAATTTCTGGTCCTGACCACCTGAAATCCTCTGTGATTTCCAAAAAAAAAACATTTACAAGGGCAAGTACTAGTAAAAGACAGTTCATTCAGAAACCATTTTTTTTTATACTACATTCCTAAACAAAGGAAAATATGAAAATAGTTTTGCAGCATACTAATTAAAATTTAAACAAGCTGAATAACTAGTTTATAAACAATGAAATGACAGTTAGGATTGGACCAGAAAAAATTAAACTAGAAGACAGAAATTCTATTTCACTTGCACAATTTACTTCCATAAAGCCATACTCAGCCAAGGTCAGAACTTAAATGCAACTGTAATTCAATAAGAAAATAGAATAGGTGGTTTGCATCTTAAGAACAAACATGAAACTAATGCCTGGCATTCTTCTTCTTTTTCTTCTTTTGGCTTTTCCCGGTTAGGGAATCATACCAGATCATCAGTGTCCAATTAAAATTGTTTTATCTGCATATGTAAAACAGTCTGAAGGAAGGAATAAAACAGAAGAAAGCCATAATTGTAAGGGTCTACTGTAGTTTAGTGAACGATCAGATGATCGAATGCTGTTAGGTTGAGCAACAAATGTCGAACCGGCAAAATAGTGAATGGCCGGAACAGCAAATTTTTTCCAAGGGAAATAAAATGCTGGGCCGGCCGTCCGGGTTATGCTGTTTCCTTCACTGTTGTGTGATCTCGGAGTTGGTATATTTAAGTAGAGGGGGTGGGTGGGGTGAAGCCCCCCTCTTCATTTAGTGTTTAGTGTTTTTTTTTTTTTTTTTTTTGGGAACAACGATTATTTTCCCTGGGAAAAAAATTGCTGTTCTGGTTGTTCGCTGTTTTGGGTTTTCATGCTTTAGGGGTCGATCATTCATTGTTATAATATAGACTCAGTTGTAACCCTAAAACAATGCATTGCATAACTGCTTTGACCTCACCCCTAAGATCTCCCTTCATCCTCCTAAATAAACCACCTTTTTCCTTAACCTCTGTATGTAACAACCAGAGAACCAGCCTCTATATATTTTGCAGAGGAGAAAGTTGAAAAAGAAAGTGGCAGTTGTAACTCTGAGCTATTACTTTTAGCAAGCTATCAGTGTTGCATTCTGCCTGCTTGGTCAAAACTATTAACTTGTACAGCAAATACATTATAAGGGAATGTTTACTTTTGCAATGTTTTCCATGCACTCACTCTTTGCTACTAACTTACACAAACATGGTGTATTGAAGAGTACTCATAAACTGTTAGTAATCTGTGAAGAGGCAGTTCTTTTTTAAATATTAATTCTGCATGTCCCCATAACCAGGACATGATAGAAAGGTACTTACTCCATCCACTAGTGAGTCAAAATCCGCAAGAAGTTTCTCACTTTAAGACAGTACTTCTATAATAAAACAGTAACTAGGCTGCATCTTAACCTCTCTGCAACCAGTTAATGCTGAAATAAAGAAAGAAGGATAGGAGAAAGTCCAACTTTTAAAGACAGTAGCATGGGAAAATCCCAACAAATTGCACAAAAAAGAACTGTCTGGAGCAATGAGAGATGGCAATGCAATTAGATGAGCTTGACATTAGCAGCTTTACAATGAATCAGTAAGTGATTGTCCTGCTCATCTTTAATCCCAGGAAGGCTGGGAGAAGTTTGTCTGAGTGAATTCATAGCTAGTATTTTTTTAACCTTTTGCTGAAATTACATATCTGTTTAATGCTGTATATGTAGGGCTCGTGTTATGCATAGGTTCATAGGTTCATAGGTTGGTACTAGGCTATCAGCCCTAGGGCCTATATAAGCCTAGCCATAACAATTCCCTGGCTATTTCTTTCCACACTATTTACTTCCCTGGACCCCTGTCTAGCAGGGTGACTGAGTTGATCCCCGGAGTGAATTTCCTGTCTCCCATCCAATCGTCAAGGTTCCTTTTGAAGAGGGCCAAAGAGGCGCTCTGCTTGACATGTTGGGAATGTATGGGAAGTCTATTCCAGAGTCTGGGAGTCTCTGGATCAGGAACCTATCCCTTCATCATGTTTTGTTTATTGTGATGACAAGGTTTAGATCCCTGGAGCATGTGGCTCTGAAAGATTGGGATTTCTTTAAGTGTAGCATGTCCAACAGCTCTGGGTTTGACATGGCCTTGTATGTTAAGTAGAGATCGCCTCTGAGTAGATGATATGCGACAGAGTATAGCTGGAGTTTTTTAAGGCGGTCAGCATAGGGCATCTGCTTTAGGCCTGCAATTCTTTTAGTAAGGTATTTCTAGGGCCTTTCCAGTTGTTGCAGATGTCTTGAGAGGTACATACCAAACGGGGCATTGTATTCTATAATGGGTCTATTGAGGGATGAGTATATTGGGACAATGACCTCCTTTTTTTCTGTATGAAAAGCCCTTAGTGATGAGGTGTGCCACATAGAAGGATTTCCTGACTGTTGTGGCAATGTGGTTATCAAAGGTGAGACCACTGTCCACCTGTGTCCCTGAGTCTCTTATCACACTTTCAGTGTTTAGTGTACTGCCATCTAAGTGGTAATTCAAGGGTACATGTTTTTTTCCCAAAGGGGATAACTATACATTTCTTGGCATTGGGCTTGAGCCCATAGCTCTGGACCAAGCATTTGTTTCTGTAAGGCCCTTTTGTAGAGTATCCACATTATTTGGAGAGTCAATAATGGCTCCCAGTTTGCAGTCATCTGCGAACTTTGTTAGCTAGAGTCCCTTAGTGTTGGCCTGTACTTCAGAGAAGTAGATGGCAAACAAGAGTGGTCCCAGGACTGAACCCTGAGGTACTCCACTTGTCACTTGAGATGGATTTGGAGTTTGCTACTTTTACAGTGTGGGTTCTGTCAGTAAGCCAGTTGGGAACCCATTGAGTGATGCAGAAATTAATGCCCAGCCTAGTAAGTCTATCTATGATTCCAGAGTGGAAGATGGTGTCAAAGGTCTTGGTGAGGTCCAGGTAGGCTGTGTGGACAACCTTACCCTCGTCCATGGCTCTGGAGACTGATTTGAAGAAGTCAATCAGGTTCAGGAGACAAGATCAGCCCTTCACAAACCCAAACTGGGTGGGCTCCAGTGTTTGAAGGTTGCCAATGTCTTTGTTTATAAGTTCCATGATAATATGTTCCATGGCCTTGCAGATCAGGCTCGTCAGACTGATGTGGCGGTAGTTCCTGGGATCCAAGATGTATCCCCCCCTTGTGGAGTGGGATAACTGTAGCTGTACACCACTCAGTGGGCACGAAGCCTGAGGTGAGGCTATGATTAAACATGACACTTAGGTGAGGTGCCAGTTCATTTTGTAGTTCATGTAGTACACAGCCCGGGATGTCATCTGGTCCCATGGATGCTGTATTCTTAGCTTTGGAGAGTGCATTTTTTACCTGTGTGACTGTTATTACCAGAATTTGGAAATCTTCCGGTACTGAGATGGGCCATTTAGAGGGTGAGGGGGGGGGGGTGAAGTTGGCACTGAATTGATCTGCCAGGATATTGGC
Source organism: Protopterus annectens (assembly GCF_019279795.1). Classification (NCBI taxonomy): domain Eukaryota; kingdom Metazoa; phylum Chordata; order Ceratodontiformes; family Protopteridae; genus Protopterus; species Protopterus annectens. The sequence continues at coordinate 170,816,249 of NC_056730.1, read as the reverse complement.
AATATCCCTGGGATCAGTATATTTAATGCCATTCTGTTGTAGCTCAGAGCAGATCTGAGCATTGTCATTTAGATTCTTGACATAGTTATAGAATGCCTTGTGGTTGTATTATATTTGCACTGTAGAAACAAATGGACAGTTTAACACCATGGTCTGTACATATGGATGGAAATGCTGCATAAAAGTACTTCTATTCTTAAAAACTTTTAAGATAAAGGCTATGTTTTTACTGCATTTTCTTACAGATGATTACTAGTGGTAGTGTTTGACAGCATTTATGCACCTGTAAGTACTTGAAAAAGGTAAGCAAATGCTTCCTAAAGTCTGCAGCACCACACAGAGCTGCAGACTTGGTATGATGCATCCTGACAGTACAGATATTGTCCAGATAGGTGAATCTACCTCTAATAAGAAACCTGTTACTTGAGATATTCCACAGGGCTCAATGTCGGGACCCCCTCCTGTTTAGTATATCCTTTCTGAAGTGAAGGCCACTGTTGGGGGCCTCTGGTTCACCATGTTCACCAATGACTGTAGGTTGGGAGCAATCATTTAATCCCCCGATGATGCTGATATCCTATGAACAGGCCTATAAATGACAAATGACTGATGCTAAAACCATGGTCTGAGACTAAATGCTAAAAATGTGTAATCATACCCTACATAAATCAGATATCCCTGCAAATTATAATATTGATAGCACAATCCTAAAAGTAGACCCATTAGTGATGGACCAGGGAACAGAGATAGATAGTAACCTAAATTGTGACCATCAGGTAGCTACAGTAGTGAGAAAATCCTTCTTTGTGTCTCAACTTATAAATAAAGGCATGGCATCAAGATCAAAGGAAGTCATAGTGCCATTGTACTCACCCCTCGTTAGGCCCATAATTGAATACAATGCTCCCTTCTGCATGTACCTAACCAGGCACTTACACCAATTGGATGGTCCCAGAGGTTTCTCACTAAAAAAAAAAATACAAAGCTTTAAGACACTTTTCATATGCAGACTCACTGAAGTCCATATCCCTTTACTCCATCTAATATCGTTTATAGAAAGATGACTTATGCCTGACCTACAAGGCATTTTCCGATCCAGCCCTGTTGAAAATGTTACATATTAGCAAGAAAAATTATACAAGAGTCACACATTACATGGACCTGAGCCTTATTTGTGACTGTAACAGAACTTGCTGGAGGGACAGATTCATATCCCAAAGGCTACCCTCATCTATGGAATACACTTCCCATCTTTGCAAAACAAAGCCCTTCCCTCACTCTCTTCAAAAGATTTAGATAAATGGATGGGGAACCATTAATTCACTCTGAGGGTACTGTCCATGTCCCTTATGGACACAGTCAGTCTATAAACTGACTCAGGGCTCCAAAGCTCAAGACCCACTACCCTGATACTATCCCATCTCATATATGGGGAATTTAGATATAATACTGTCATATCCTGGGTATTATTGTCTAGGCTTGTGCCATTATCCTAGTAATTGCCTATGAACCTATGAGCAATAAATATTTTCAGCTTGTCTTTTAGGCTGCAACAGAGGACTTTTTTCTCTCTAGTTTTACATTGAGGCAATCTGATAATAGGGCAATAAAAGACTGAACACTGGTTTCTTCAAGGTGAAAAGTTAATTATTTCTGAAGGTATGCAAGTAGTTTTTACATCAGGGGAGGGAAGTAAAGATAAAAAAAGAAGAGACACCAATTAGTGTAAGTAGAAACACAGGCAGTAACATGTGTCTTAGCATGGATAGCCTCAATTTCAGGTTAATTGGGGACAGTGTTAACAGTAGTCTATTTGGCACAGATTTTCCTAATAGGAGGGTTATGTGTGTCCATATTAAGTTAAAAGGTTATGGGTGATTTCAAGATGTTTTTTAGGGTCTTTATTAAAACAAAATGTGACATAGGCTCCAGAGTTGATGACATGGAAAACTGCATAAAGGATTAACCTGCCCAAAATTAATGGATGCATGTATCACACAAGCTGAAAATTTGGAAACAGACATTTAAAAAAAAAGCTGCCATATATAATAGATGGAAATAATGACTTTTTACCATAATGGCAAGATGTTCTATATTATCTTGGATGTGAATGGTCTCACAGGTATAGACAAAAAGGAAAAATACTTAATTATATTATGAAATGCAGAGTGCAAATGGTGATGCTACAGGAGACATATTTGAAAAAAAAAACTGAGTATGTGAATTTGATAAAGAAAGGATTTCAGGATGGATATTCTACAGAATATCAGGAACAAAGGAAAAAAGGAGTACTTACATTAATTGCTAGAGGAGCTGCAGTACTGACAGAGGAGGAAAAATAACTAAAAAGAGATGAAGATTACACTTGCATGAATTTATGTTCCACCAGCTTAAAAATTGTAAGAGAAATAATCAACTTTCAGCAGGGAATATTACTTATAGGTAGGAACTGGAATTTGATATGCAACACTGAAGATGTATTGGGGGGCTAGAAGGGATAATATAACAACAAAGAATAGATTTCTGAAAAAAATATGAAAATATTTGGCATGACAGACATTAATTCAGTAATAGGAACTCTGAGAGAGCTTACATATTATTCACCTTGGTACAGTAACTAGACTAGACTTGAAAGAAATTATATTTCATGGGAACATGTCCATTTAAATGAAAACTTTGATACACACCCAATAACTATTTCAGATCATACTGCAATAATTACTAAGATAAAAATGTAAGGCAATGAACTAAAGATGAGACACTGACACTTCCACACTGAACTGTTAAAAAGAGAGGAATTTAAGAAATGGCTAATAGAAATTATCCTGGAAATATTAGGGAAGACAGAAAATATTCCAGACGTTATAGCTAGTGAATGGGATGAAATGAAGTAGAGCTTAAAAATATGACATAAATAAAAGAAAAAGTGGCCTGGTTAAAAAGTAATAAGAATTACTTAGAGGGGTGGACAAATGTTAAAATAAGAGGAATTTCACAGAAAAGAAAGAGGTTCAGTTGTAGAGTATTAAAGAGGAAAGTAAGGAAATACCTGGATAATATCCATGAGTGTAGAAAAACTGGCTGTTAAGCAACTGTTTTTGATAATAACTCCAGAGTACTAAAACTTTTGGCAAAATGACTTAAGCAATAGAAAGTAGATAGGGTTGGTGGCAAACTTAGAGAACCTTTAATAAGGAAAATAACCAGAGATCCTGCAGAGGTATTAGAGATATTTTGGAAATGTTATGAACATTTGTATAAAGCAGAGAAGGGAAACCAAGAAAAAGCACAAATGGATTTATTTGTGGAAGACATACGCCAAGGTTAGAGGTGGATGAGGCTTAACAACTGACAGGTAAGATAGGTGGAGATGAGATAAAGATGGTGATGTATAATCAATCTGCAGGAAAGTCTCCAGGAATAGATGGTATTCCAGTGGAAGTTTGGAAACTAAGAGAGAAGAAAGAGATAAAGATCTGGAAGGTTTTGTTTAACAGCATTTTAAAAGGAGGGGAGGCAAGAACATCCTGGAAAAAAGCTGTGGTGGCTGTGATACCTTAAGACGATAAAGACCCATCTGATCCAACTTCACATAGGTCCATTTCAATTTTAAACCAATATTGGTGTCAATATCTTTAATGGCTAAAACAATGCATACATACAAATATTCTAGCCTGCCAGTATACAAAAACAGTTGCTCCCATAATAGGTGTTTTGGCTGTTCTTAAAATTATCTAAACTAGTACTTGCTTCAGTGTAATTTGGTAATCTAGTACATGATTCAGCTGCTCTCTCAGAGAGCCAATTAGTACACTTCTCATTTCTATAGAATCTTTTTTAATTTCTCTAAATCTTTTCGGTTTCTAATACCATGATGGGAATTGTCCCCATTCCTAATTCAAAGTATGATTAAAATTCATAAAATTAGTATTGTTTCAATCTTTGATGTCAGCTAGAAGTGCTCTTCACAGCACCTGTAATGTTCCCAGCAATGATTCCTTATGTAATTTGTATGGAGTTACATTTATCGATAAAGCAATGTCTTATAGCTTCTCCTGTTAGGGATCACCACAGCATCACTGGTTTGCAGATTGATTGCCAGTGGAGTTTTTATGGTGTCAAGTTGCCAGCCCTGCACCCAGCCTTCACAGAAAGCACACACATACACACACACACACACACACACACACACACACACACACACACACACACACACACACACACACACACACACACCTACTACAAGTCTTTGAAACTCACTTGACTACAGGAAGGACATGCAGACTCCACACAGAAGGTGCTCCAGCCAAGAATCAAACCAGAGAGCCTCTTGCTGTGAGGTGAAAACATTAACTGCTGCACCACTGTGGCCAAGTAACATATCTAAATACGATTGCAGATTCTTTTTTATAAGACCCAGTGCTCCTACTACTATTGGAATTGTCTGGGTATCTTTCTTCCACATTGCTCTCATTTCTGCCTGCAAATCCTGATATTTCATGACTTTGTGCCTCTCTGTATGCAAGACACTGTAGTCACTCGGTGTAGTGATTTCAATGATCAATGCTACTTTTGTCTTCTTTTCATGGACCACTATATTTGTTTTTCTCGCATCTGTCTTTTGAACTGTTGGAAATGGGTCATCCCATGTGATGTAGACCATCATTTTCTATGACGCTTTGTGGCTCATGTTTCCATTGTTTTTCAGCTACTTCAGTATTATAAGGTTTGTTCAATCCCCAGTGCAACATTCTTGCCACATTATTATGCCTTTCAGTATATAGTCCTTCTGTCATTAGTATGTCATAGCCAGCAACAAGGTGTGCAACTGTTTCCAATTCTGTTTTACAAAACCTACATTTGTCTGTTTCTCCTACATGTTCAATGCACTTTACAAACCAACAAGTACGTAGCCGACTATCTTGGGGCACCAATATTAACATTTCATCTTTTGGTTTGATTTTGCCTATCCTTAACCATTCCTGCATTCAATCCTGATCAACATGAGGTTCTTCTAGGAGTTTTCTACACTTGCAATTGTATTTATGCATTTTCTACATTTCTTGCCTTCTCATCTGATTCTTCACCTTATATTCTTTCTTTTGTTTTTTGGCACATTCAGTTGCTGCCTGATTTCTATCTACTTCTGGTTTGATTTCCATTCCTGCTTGATGCCGATATACTTCTCCTAGACTAAGAAGAGAAGTCATCTTAGATTTATTCTCCTCATATTACAAAACATTCACTATGTTTGGGTCTTGTGAAGTCAGAAGATATGTATGCAGTCCCACAATTGCAGACCTATACATGTAATCATTTTCAAGGGACGCCCATATCGCCTTCAGAATGACGAATATACAATCTTGGTATGCACTGATTTTTAAAAATCATTTAATGAGTATGAATCATTGTTTTCCTGTTTAATCTATCCAACACCTTTTGGGGCCAGTCAATCATTCCAAAACTGTTAAGTTAGGACAGGAAGAGGAAAATGGTTTATAGCTTGAATTTTGTTCCTAGATGTCAACAATGTTTTCAGGCTTAATTTAAGTCTTCTAAAATATTCCTTACTGTGTTTTATTCACATTTGTTCATGTTTTATTGTTGATCCTTCATCAATTCCCAAATATTTATACACTCCCTCTTGCTTGAGTTCTTTTATATCACATTCTTGTCCCAAACTGATGATTTCTTGGCACTGCAGCTTTCCTGCTTTAAAGGTTGCTTTTAAACATTTACCAAGACCAAATGACATTCTCATATCATCATATGAAAAAGTTTTGACTACTTGCAGTTCTGCTTTCAATTCCTCCTTTGATGAGCTATACAGTTTTAAATAATCGACAAAGAGAAGGTGAGATGTCTTCACATTTTGTTGCTTTCTGGGAGCCAAATTATAGCCATGACCTAATCTGTTAAGTAGACAACTTAATGGGTTAAGGGCAAGACAAAAGAGCAGCAGTGACAGAATCCTCCTTTGGAGTTTTTTCCCTGGAATAATAATTTGCCCTTTATCATAGCTTAACTGCAAAGTGGTTTGCCACTGTTTCAAGGTCGCTGTGATGTAGTTTATCAGTTTGGGTGTATCTTATACATTTTTAAGCACTCTTTTATCTATGAATGTGGGATACCTTCACATGCTTTCTTGTAGTCAATCCATACCATACTTAGATTCTTCCCATTTTTACAGTTCTCCACTATGACGTTAACAACAAATGATCCTTTCTTCCATATGATACTCTTTTATTGCCCTTTTGTTCTGTTGCCATAATTGAGTTTTCTTCTAAATTACCATAAACTCTGTCAGCATCAATTCCAGTGCATAGTTTATACAACATCATAAGGCAAGCTATTGGTTTATAATTTTTAGGGTACCTTGCAGGTTCACTCTTAAGTAGGAGCATTGTTTTTCTTGTTGTTAGCCAGGCTGGTGTCTGCTCGGGGTGCACATATAAATAGTTCTTACTCATGACTAAATCTTCATGCAAAGATGTTAAAACTTTTAACCAGAAGTTATGTACTGCATCTGGGCCTGGGGTTTTCCAATTAGAGGTTTTTCTTAACTTTGTTTCAGTCTCGCTGACGGTTACTTCATCCTATTTCATATCCTCTACATTCAAACTTCTTATTCTTTATTTTACTTCTTCTATCCATTTAGCATTGTTGTTGTGTTCCACAGGATCCTCATAAATACTTCTCCAAAATGTATCTATTTCTTCTTTTCTTGGTGGTCCTTCAATTCCTTTTACCTTGTTTCCCAATTATTTATAAAACTTTTTTTGGATCAGCAATAAGTTACTTATGTTGTACTTTTCTGTTATATTCATCTGTGTATCTTCTAAGTTGTTCTGTATGTGCTGATATTTTAGTTTATTTGTGATAGTGCATGATAAATCCTGATCCATTATAATACTGTGCATTGCTTTTATCATGTCTAGCTTTCTGAGTATTTTTGTTGATCTGTTCCCTCTTCTATGCTCTTCTAACAGAGACACTTCTTGTCTTAATTACTTTATAGTATTCTCTTTTCGATACTTCCTTTCCCTTACTACCCTGTGTTCTCTTGATAGAATTTTATCTGTTATTAATTTAGCTGCACAGTAACATATCCTGTTTTCTTCTGTTATATCACATGGACTCTATGGACAGTCTTAATTACTGTGTTCATTTGTTTTATCAAACTTCTAATTTTTTGGGTTTTATTGACCTTCTGCAGTCTATTTCTTTCATTGATCTTAATATGCCTATGTCTATTACATCAAGGAACTCTTCTCTTAGCTCTTTCCTTCTAATTGAGGACACATTTTTTGTTCTCCATTTCCTGTGGGAATTCTATAAAAAGTTCTATAACATCTTCCTGTGGCACATTATCTTCAATTTCATTCCATGTCAATCATTGCTGTGTCGTATGGGAACTCACTGGCCTATCATTTCTCAAAATTGACTCTGTTAGAGTTGCCACAGTATTCTGTTCCTTCCCTTGCTGTCCAGCTTCAAGTGAATGTTTATACTGGTTTCCAGAGGAAGGCTCCAAACTATCTTCATATGGCAACTGACCAGTTGTTTCCTTTTCCACTGGTTTCTCTTTAATTTAGATGTCCATTGCTTTATCCTGCTGTGGTGTTTTCTGAGTTAGAATTTCTACACTGAATCCTTCACTTTGCAGGTACTCCATACTCTCAGTTTCTATGTCTTTAACTTCTCCATTACTAATCTTCTTTTCTACTTTTCCTCTTTGTCTTCTTATTTTTTGTATTTTAAAGTTGTCCATGTCTGGGTTCTTTTGCCTGTATTTCTTTTCAAATATCTTTGGTGCTGTATTGATAAGGTTTATCTTCTCCTTTGCAAAAACATTACAACATATTAAATCTCTTTTTCTTTCCTATGTTCATATTTATTCTTCAGATGTCTCCTTATCTTCCTGTTTCTCCTTACTTTGGGGACTTGTTCTATCATGCTGTGATGTAAACTGTGTTTGACCTTCTACACCAAATTCTTCACTTCACAGGCATTCCATAACTTCAACTTCTATTTTTTTATACTTCTAATTTACTAATCTTCTTTTCTACATTCCCTCTTTTTGATATTATCTTCGTATTGTGAAATTTTCCATATCTGGATGCCTTTGCCTGTATTTCTCTTTGAATATCTTTGGGGCTGCCTTTTTTGTATTGATTAATTTGGCTTTCAACTTTGTATAAATATTAGAAACAACAAAATGATACCTATGCTTGATTTGTATAAATATTGCAAAATATCAAATCTCTCTTTCATTTCCATGTCCATATTTCTGTTTTAAACTTTTCAAAAATCCCTAGGTTTTGTTGCTTATAATTTTGCACTTCCTCAGATTCTTCTTTTTCCAAACAGATCGAAGTTTCTTGGTCTACATAATGATTTTCACAAATCTGTTGTATTAATGAACACAACATTTTATTTGAAGCTTCTGACAGTTTTTCTTGTGGAAGTATTTTTCTTTCCTCTAGTTTCTCTCATAATTTTTTGTATATCTTGTCTCTGGAAATTCTGGGATTATTGCATAATAGTAACAATACATAATTTCTTTCTTATCCTCAATAGTCCTCTCTGTCATCTTTATGACTCTTATTTGGGCTAATACTTTTTGTGTTTTTTGTAGACTACTACTTCCTTCTATTACAAGGGGGCTATCCTTCCCCTGGGCCTGGCCTGTCCCCATTGTAGGAATGTTTCTGTATTTTGAGGATTATACACTGTTTTTTTTCCAGTACTGGCACCAGTATGCCTACCAGCATTGGGCACTTTTTAACCTGGGTCTTGTGCACCCAGCTATCTTTTTTAATTTTTAAACTACTTATGTCCATGATATAATCTGTATAAAATACAGTCTATATATCAGTGTTGTCTTGGTGAGATTTTGTGAAAAACAGTGTCCACCTTTGAAGGTACTCACCAAGACTTGAAGATGAATTCAATTTCAGCAATATTACTCTCCATTGCTTTCTGACTTATCATCTTTCTGTTTGGACCCAACAATAAACCAAATCCAATAGAATCTTCTACACAGGTTGTCTGATAATTCTCTAGTACTTTTTGATAACCCCAAGCATTCCCAGAGGTAGTTTCCTCTAAATGTCTTTAAATGCCATAATTATGTGAATAACATCTCCTCTTAAATATCTTTATGAGAAGCTGACACTGTACAAGATCAGATATTTCAGTTTTTCATAATAACTTAAATTTTCACATCCATGGATGCTCTTCATACTGTACCCTGAATTCTTTCTAGTTTACTCATGCTTGTTTTCTTATAATGTTTTTATATTGTTATTCCATACTCAAGTTTGGGTCTAACTTAACTAACAAAGAATTACTTCATCATTTCTGATTTCCTAGACTTTAGAAATCTTTTTACACAACCTGCAGTTCTATAGCTATCATTGACCAATTGGTTGATATGATTAGAAAAACTCAAAGCTAGATCTAGCCATATGCCCAGATCCTTGAATGAATCTACAGTTTCAATCACTGTATGCTGTATTAAATATTCACCTTTCAATTTATGTCTCCCAAATCCTATATGCTTTATTTTTGATGTATTTATCAGCATATTATTCTCCTGTACCCAAATGGTCAATTTAGTCAAGTTCTTTTGCAGATTTGCCCTATCTGTAAAACATGTAATTAGTTTATTCAATTTCAAATATTCTTCATACATACTTTAGAACATGTCAGATGAAAAAGATAGATCTGAAAAATAACAATATAAACATGTATGGGCCCAGGGCAGAGCCCTGTGGGTCAATCTGACTGTAACTTTGAATTTCACCTGTCCAGTTGCTGTATGTGTGATACTTGCTATGCCCTATTTGTAAGCCATGCAGCTGCCCATTTATCAAGAGTATGTCCATACCTAGTTGCTCTAATTTATTGATCAGTGCTTTGTGTATGACCCTGTCAAATGCTGAAGTTAAATCTATATAAATTATATCACAGCACAATTTTTCATTTACAGCTACTAGTATATTGTTACAGGACATCATGTTACAGGTGGTAATAGATCTATTTTCAACATATGCATGCTGATATATGGTTTCATGTCCCAACCTTTACACTTCTGACAATAACGTATCCATTATTACCTTCTCTATTATTTTTCTTCAACATGAAAGTAAACTTAAGGGTCTGTATGACTCTGGTTTTGCATTACTTCCCTTTCCCTTAAAGACAGGTTTAACAAGTACATGTCTCCAGTCTTGAGGAATCTCCCCATATTTATACAACCCAATTAATAATAGATACAATGGTACTGTAAGTTCTAGCTAAAATGTTTTCAGGTGATTATTACTAATTCTGTCTCCTTCCAGTGCTTTGTTCCAGTTTGGATCCAGTTTGTAAAGTTCCTATTCAATATAATCTAATTTGATTTCAGTATCAGAGGTTACCTGGATGTCACTAGGACAATTTATCACCCCTTTTGTGGTGCCAAACTTCTTTTCATATGATTTTGTCAATATACCTTTAATCTGTTGTGTCTGAGAATAAATTTAAGAATCTATATACAATTTATCACTTCTTATGTTTTTACTCCTTCCACACCTTATGTATCTATAAAAGTTCAAAAGTTTTTGTCTCTCGCCTTAATCAAGAGTCTTATTCTTATGAAAATATATCATTCTGATGTTCTGTGCTTAAATCCTGATGCTAAACATTTTTTTTTTATTTTTACATTCAAGCAATTTTTCTTTCACTACTTTCCACATCCCTTCTCCATTTTTTCAGTAAACACATTGTGATGACTGGAGGTATTGCCAGACATGCCAGGAGAAGTATGGCAGTAGATGTATGACTTTTGCCAGCACAGATAGCTGGAATTTTGTAAATAATTATATGTCATTTGTATAAAAACTTATTTGTATAGAAGCTATTGCTGAAAATGTATTTGTGAGGTTTGCTAGTGTTAAAATGTATCAACAGTGCATCCTGCTGGAATGAAAGGAATGTGTGTGCATTATTGTAATTGAATTAAATGTATATGCTTTAACAGATGATACTAGGACAGCAAGGGTTAAACAGGTGGCTTATATTAAGAAAAATAAGGGAAATGTAAATGAGCTGTTAAACCATTAAACAGTACCACACAGTGCTGAATAGGACCAGAGACATTAGGTTGGGAAGAAGCCTTCATTCATCAGCTCATTAAAAAAAGCGTAAGCCCCAGGCACTGCCATAAAAATTTAAAATGTGTATTGTAGCAATCTGTGCTAAATTCATGTCTCAGCTTCAAAGGTGGTTACTGTCAGAACCTAGAGTCATGTAACCAGATGAGGTCATTCTGCAAGCCATCTTGGATATTATATTTTAGAGGCAGTAATCTCTGAGAGAGGAGTATTCTGTCTGGGAGCCTGACTAGATAGACTGCTCACATATTTTGTCTTGTGCTATTAAGAAAGTTATTGGGGAATAGTAATTCACCTAGATTTTGTTAGGAATATGGTGAAGCTTAGTTTAGATATTGTTTTTCTTTATTTGTCTGAGTTTGTCCATCAGTGTTCTTTTCAATATTCCTGTGATCTGAAGTCTATGGTTTACTGTGAATATAAATTTAGTATTTTCATGCTTTTTCTTCTTCTTTTGGCTTTTCCTGGTTAGGGGTTACCACAGCGGATCGCCTGTCTGCTCATGATTGGCAGTGGAGTTTTACAGTATCGAGTTGCCAACCCAGTGCCCAACCTTCCACAGAAGGCACACACACACACACACTCACACCTAGGGCCAATTTAGAGTGTCCAATCCACCTATTGCATGTCTTTGGGATGTGAGAGGAAACAGTATTTTCATGCTCTTTTATTATTTATCATTAAATATATTTAAAAGTGTTATTGTGGCTGGTCCTTGTAGAAAGTAGTTAACCTTTGAGATTGCTTATATTTATTTGGTGACACTGTGTGAGCCACTCCAGGAGGCCTAGCTGTCTTGGTCAACTACTACTATTTGTATTAGTATTAATATTAGAGAGTATAATTGGACACCCTTTGTTAAGGGCCTTAAAGTAGCTGATTGTGGAGTGTCTGGTGGCAGTGATAACTACCTTATACTTTGGGCAGAAGGCGGTACTGCAGGCAAATCTATGCCAGCCTTTCCCAGGTGTGTGTGTGTGTGTGTGTGTGTGTGTGTGTGTGTGTGTGTGTGTGTGTGTGTGTGTGTGTGTGTGTGTGTGTGTATGTGTGTGTGTGTGTGTGTGTGTGAAGAATCAAATCTCTCAGTGTGAGTGTGTCAGCTACTTGGGGCAGGGACACAAAGCACAAGGATTACATAGAGGGTGCTGAAGGACTTTGCTAGGACACTCGACTAAGGACCTAATCCTACAGCTGTACCAGTGGGGAGTCTTACTGCAGACCTAGAGGGAGACAGATATAGAGAAATCCAGACTCCAGGCTGAGTGTGTTACCTGCGTGCTCTTAAGGGTAATTGTGCTTGATGCAGAGAGGTATACATCTGGAAATATTGACTGTATCCATTTGTATTCCAAGTGCACATCCCTCTCCAGTGTCAGTGGTGAGGATTAAGACTCCTTGATTACTGGCCCAGCATGGGGATGTCATTTATTGGTTGGCAGTGGTGGAACCATCATACATCACATATTGGTTGGCAATAATGGGACCGTCACTTATCACATGCATCACTCCGATTAGTTTTACATAGTGACTGTTTTGTGTCCATATAATCTGTTATTCATCTGTGCATTAGTTTAGAATTCAGTTTGGCAGAATTATCTGGCAACAAATTAACCTTTATAACACTATGATCACTGCACATCAACAGTGATAAAACTTGCCATGAAGTAACAGTAATTTCTTTGGAACACAAATAAGGTCTAGGATGTTCCATTCACTGGTAGGCTTTTTTTACAATCTGAAGCAACTGTTGTTCCTAAATATATATTGTGAATAATGTCCTTACTAATGTCACTGAATCAATATTATTCCACTCTATTTCTGGTAAATTTAAGTCCCCAGCCACTATTATTCTTCCCTCCTATGTTTCATGCAAGAAATGTACAAATTCCTCTAGATCATCAGCACTTGACTTTGGTGGGGGCTATACACTACAAAAATTGTTTATATGTTCCAGGGTTGTCTTTATTGTCACTTTTACACAATTTACAGTATTGGTGCCATCACTGAACATATAATAATCACAGGTCACATAATCTTTAATTCCTAGCATAACACCTCCACCTGAGGTGATGCCAAAATGTATAGCTATGGACCATTGTAGTTTTGTAGAGGGGAAGGAAACATTTTACAACTTTAGTGGAACAATGATTTTCCAGAGGGGAACATAGTATAAAAATACTGCTGTTGTTGGTGGGTCTTGATGCAGACAAAGCATACAACAGAGTAAGCTTTGATTTTTATGAGTAGGGCAATGGAAGCATTTGCATTTTCTCTTACAATATAAGGTTAATTAGAAAGATGCATGAGGGACCATAGGCAAAAATCAAAGTGATAGGCTTCCTCTCAGATAAAAAGAATACAAACGACTCAGGGTAAAAACAAGGTGCATAAAACAGATGCGTAAAATAAAATAAAATGCACCAAGTTAACACACAAACATAAGTTTATTCAAACCAAAAATAGAAAAAATAAAAATGGTTAGCGCTTTCACAACTACACTGGTTGCTTCATCAGTCACAGTAGTTTAACATAATAAAGCTTATATAGAAAATGCAATGAAGTCAGCTGACAGTCCAATAGTCACATGTTCCAATGCTAATAAATGTGTAACAATAAATATATGTAAATGTAAATATGCATAAAAACATAAAGAAATATGCATTAATATACTAATAAATAGTTAAAACATTACTATAAGTATAAAATACTTAGTTAAAATACTTAAAAAATATAATATAATAATTCTAGTGCTTCAATGGTCTGGCTTTTAAAAAAGGTTTTAAGGAACTATTTCCATTCAAGCCAAGATATTTCTCAGCATTCAACTTAAGAATCCATCTTTGTTCTATGCTTTCAGTATTATTTTCTAAGTCACCTCCCCATATATTTGAGAGGACATGTTGAATAACAAAAAACTTAAAAGTATGAAACAAATCAGTTTTTCTAACATGATTTGCCAGTGCACTTGTTTCTTTACAATTATTTATATCTCTAACATGCTCAAGGATCCTGTCTTTCAGGACCCTATTAGTTTTTCCTACATAATATGCAAAACATTTTTGACAGAAACAAAAATGCACAACATTAGCAGTCCTACAATCAGCATAGCTATAATTGGTAATAGTAAATTTACATAGAGGATGAATAAATGTCTTGTTGCTATGAATATATTTACATGCGGTACAACATCTGCATGGAAAAGTACCAGCATGTATAGAAAAATCAAATCTATTAGGTTCTGTTCTATAACATAAATGTTGCTTTAAAGACTTGTTATTCCTGAAAGAAAATAATGGAGTTTCACTGATTATATTAGTCAACTCTGGTACTTCTTGAAGTAAATGCCAATTTCTCTTTATAATCTTCGTACATTCATTAACATTGCCAGAGTATTGAAAAACTGCTCAAAAATGATTAGTGTCTGAAGTATGAGTATTTCTGTCATCTCTATATGTCATAGCAGTATAATAAGGTCTACATCTGCTACTTCTTAATTTCCATGCTTCAGTGATAGTCTTGTCTATCTTTCCTGTCGCATAGCTCCTATCTAAAAACTCTAATTTCAAATTTGCAAGGGCTGCTTTAGAATCATCGTCCTTATTATGTAGGCGCAGAACTCTAAATACCTGTCCTTTCAGTGTATTTCTAGGGATATGCCTAGGATGCATACTTGTTTTGTGCAATAATGCATTCTTCCTAGTAGGTTTTTGGTGAATGCTACTAATAATTTCACTGCAATCAGATTTTCTGACTTTAACATCAAGAAAGTCAATTCCTAAATCTGAGCTATTAAAAGTAAATCTTAAAAACTCAGTAGTACTATGTAAATAATCTATGAAACTCTTGAGTTCATTGTCGATTCCATTCCATAACTTAAAAACATCATCAACAAAATGGGTGTACCACAACACTTGTGCAAAAAAGGGGTTACTATCAGTAAATATAGAAAGTTGTTTCCAGAACACCAATACCAAGTTGGCGTAGCTATTTGCACATGCAGTTCCCATAGCTACACCAACATTTTGCAAATAAAATTCATTCTCAAATACACATACATTGTTTTCTAAAATAATCTCCAAAAGACTACATATTAATTGAATTTTCTTATTGTCACAACATCTATTCACTGTTAAAAATTCTCTAACTTTGTTTATTCTTCATAAATTAGGTATACAAGTAAACAACAATTCTATGTCCATGGTAACAAAAATGAAGTTATCTCCCTGTCCCAGAGTCATTATTCTATTATGTAGATGTTCTAAAAACATCTTAGTATCTCGAAGAATAGTGTAGCATTCATCTAAAAAAACATGTAACGTTCCTTCTACAAAAATGGCAATGGCTCAGTGCACCAGCCAGTTCCGGATATGATAGGTCTCATGGGTGGAATAACAGCATTTTTATGCATTTTCAGTAGACCATGTATTTTTGGTATAACAGGGTTCTCAGTAGTAAAATATTTAAATACTGATTCATCAATCAAATTAGTAATTAAAAGATCAAAAATTAAAAAATACACCCTATCCATAATCCCATTGACCATCGTTCTGTTAATACATTGATATACTTGTGTATTC